>NC_041029.1:12150515-12450515 GCF_900634625.1 Parambassis ranga
TCCATCCCTGGAGCTCCCACTGCAGGGACACCCACTGACTGCAGCACACACACCGAACAACCGGAGCATCGACACAGCACAGCACAGCACAGCACGGTATAGCCACAAAAAAAATACAACATTTTCCATTTCACTGACCAAGCATTAGCAGCTTATTAATGTTTGTGTGTCTCCACATGTTGTGTATTGTGTTGCAGCAGAGTCATGTTATGTTCTGTTATGTAAATATTGAAACAGGCCAATGATTCCAAAGTAGGATTTTTAATATTAAACAGACACTATATGGACAGTCAGATAATTTAGCTGTATGCACTGCAGGATTTAATTCGACATATATCTATATCTTATTTGTATTCTGTCTAATTTCTGATTTTATTGCCATGTTTCATACTGCAAATATACAAGCTTTATGTAATGATAGACTGGAAATTACCAATACATTTCCAACATAAAACAAATTGTATTAATAGCTTACCTTTATTCACAGTTTTTTTATAATTGTCCTAATGTCTAAATAGTTAGATTGATACATAAACTCTGAAAACGCACGATAGTCCTCATCAGAAATCCTGTTTTAACAGAAGTCTGACCTGCAGCATATATTCTCATATAACGTCAACATAGCTTCATTCTGACCTTTGATTGGGAAAAACTAATAGTTAGCTAACTGTTCTACGTGTCAGTTAAAAATGGCCTACGTTTTAATGACATATAAGGATGTTTGAAGTCAATAACTTTTGTGGAATTTCTGTAATTAAAAAAAAGTCAGGACCTGCTTTAAGTGATAAGCACTTGAAACCATGTAGGAATGAAACAACTGCTGACTTTTTTAAATTAGAAAAACAGAACCAACGTTAAACTGACGTCACATTATCAGAGTTTATTCTTTGTCTTGTTTTCCCTTTGACTGGCAGTGAACTTTAGAACTTTACTTCAGTGTGTGTGTGTGTGTGAGCTTACTTCTCATAGTCTCGCTTGCAGTACAGCAGGCGGTCCCTGCAGTAACAGGTCCCGGAGAGCGCGCTCAAACACACGGCGCACTTGACGCAGGTCTCGTGCCACGAGCGCTCGTTCACGCGCAACAGGAAGCGGTCTGCGATAGGGGACTCGCAGCCCGCGCACACCTCTCCCCCTCCTCTGTACTCTGGACCTGAAGGGTGCGCATCAATGTGCGGAGAAACAGACGGAGACAGGGTTACTGAAAGTGCAGTGAGTCCCGGCTCGGCAGTGTAACCTCAAAGTAAATAAAATCTGACTGCAGGCTTCTGTCATATTTCTCTTCAACATGGTGGCATGCGAAGCACTGAGAGAACAGATTCACTGATATTTCTTATCGATAATACAACAGAAATGTGCGCGCGTGCCATCTTCAATCTAAAGTTCATGGTGATCACATGGGCCTAATCAGTTTTTCCTAATATTTAATTCCTTCATTTTTTATTTTATTTTTTTGTGTGATTTTTTGTAATCTGAAAAATGTCATGGACTTTTTTCACCCCCATTAAGGCCTGAAAACACTAATATAAGTTAAACCTCAAACTTTTTTGCACCTTAATAGCCTATGCCCATGTCGTTGCGCTGGTAAGGAGTTTACATGATGTACAGTCATTTTGTACTATAGCATATCTCCATTCACATTTAGTTCACCATGCTAAACGCGCCGAGACATGAACCTGAACATGCTCTATTTATTCAGCTTATTTCTTCTGGTCAATAGGCCTGTTCCTAAGTGATAAATTAGTTGCAGCAAACCTATCCTGATAATACTAATATATGTTGATGATATTTGTAATAATTCAACCAACAGTCGACTCACCAAAAGGCGTGGAGGATGGAGGCTGCTGCAGACAGGACTGCTGGCTCTCCTCTGTTTTCATCCCTTCTCTCCTTCCCTCAGTGTGATCGCTGCAGAGACAAAAAAAGAAAAGAAAAAAAGCACCCCCTCAGTTTGTCCACAAAGACACTGAAAACAGGACTGATAAGTGATAGAGGCCGATGGAGACAAGCCACTCAAATTATACAGACATCCAAAATTCAGAGTGGACATACAGAACATGTCAGATTTGATTTCAGTTATTTTATGAAGATATTGTGACGATAAAAGGAAGAAACGTAACATACGACAATAATTTTGCACATCTGATAAAATAACAAAAATTTCAAATATCTACACACTAGTGCAAACTTAATTTAAATTAAATATAACATAGGTGAAAGTGCGAAAAGAGCCCCCGCCATTTTAAAAAGTTTACATTTTATTTCAACTTTTATTTAGAAAAAAAAATCTTTAAAAATAACCAAGAGCATATAAAACAGAGAATTAAAAAAAAAAAAAAAAAAAACTGTTTTTTAAAAATTTTAGACAAAATGTAAATATTTTGGAGTTGAATAAAATCTCACATTTTTCCAATTTTCATTGTATTAATTATTATTTTAAAACAACTGAAATGAGTTCTTTAAAGCAAAAAGGCAGTAAAGGCGCAGGCGACATTTTGTGTGTGTGCAAAAAAACAAACAAAAAAATTCGCTAGGGAAACACACACACACACACCGTCTTCCATTATTCTATAGACAACTGAATGATACATTTTATTTTGATATTTTATTGTTGTCATGATAAATGTAGAATATACTTCTGAGGCCTGTAAGGAGGGGCTGTAAAACAATAAAAATCCAATATCAAATAATGAAATCAAAGAAATAAATTATGTAAATATAACTAATCTAATTTGGCATTTTTCCTAATGAATGCATTAATGACATATTCGTGGAATGCACCTCTAATTACATGTTGACCCTGAACTGACACCCTGTAATCATGTCATAAATACAAACGGCACACGTTATAAACATTAAAACTACACTTCCTGCGCAGAGTTACATTTAAAGGAACGTGTAATTGCCACATGTTTGAGGATGGGTAAACTGCGCGCTGTTAAGACTGCAGTTTAAAAAATAAAAAGTAAAATCCTCTGTGGCTTAAATGTAATAACGCTTTCTGTTCACAGGAATGTCTGGTTGTAGGCTGTTTAGTTTAGCAGTTGTTTTCCCTCGTGGTTTAAATTAAAAGTAACTTGACAAAAGTTGTGTCGGACAAGATTATTGCACCGGGAAAACTACAGTTAATTAGTTTAAATGATAATTATCCACATAAAGCATCTTACAGTTAAACACATTTGCTAAGAGAGGTGTGTGCTATTATCTGGCATATAATTGTATCAACGCATAAAATCGAGAAGATAAACGTCATTTTTTCTTTTTTATCCTTTTCTAAAATCACACCATATAATAACGTTCGCGGAAACTATTTCCAAATCAGAGGCTGCCTTCGATGACAACCTGTTCTTGAGTTTCTCAGTCCTACCTTGAGGTGAAACACACTCCTCCTGAAATCTCGGTTGGCAACATTAAAGCCTGCAGAAACTTTCGGCTGGTGTGTGAAGGGACGCGATTACAGATTGTCCACCTGTACCTCACAGTGCGGAGCAAGGTAAAAATCCGAATACCATGATGACCCGGTCTATTGTCTCTCCTGTTTTCCTCCGGCAGCCGTGTGTGCGCTCTGACTTGTGCGTAAAAAGGCGCAGAGGGAGGAGGAGATGGACAGACAAGGAGGGAGGGAGAAGGTGCAGAAGATGATGAGGGAAGATGAGCGCTAATGCTGCCTATTGATAACTCAGATGGGGAGGATCTTTTGCTTTTGCGTTCAAGGTTACGCGGAGACTTAAAAAGGGCACAGCTGAGAGGTGAAACAAACTTACGGTGAAGTATAACCCCTCCTTCAGATGTGTTATTGCTCTGATATTGTTTTACACCTTTAAGCTGCCACATTCGGCTGAAAAATAGCAAAAGAACAAAGGCAAGAGAAGATGGTATCACATGGATACAAACATAACTCCGTCTAGAATTAAAAGAAAATGTTGCTTCACTTTACATTCAACGGAAACAAAAACGCTAATAAACAGGTGAATGATCTCAAAACTCAGTGCTGACTGCAATTATTGGGAATTTGAGGCTTTATTGCCTTCTTACTATTGTGTCTGACATGTTCCACACACGCTGAGAGAAGACCGCCCCCTTGTGGTAAAATAAGAAAGGTGCATTAAAAACTCCCATGTAAAGAAAACTCCAATTGAGACACCAATGCAGGCATGTCTTTGTTTATATACAACAATGTCCATCCATAAGATATCAGAAAGCACAAAAATGAGAAAATATCTTTAAAATAAAACACCTGATGAGTAGTATTTTTCATTATAGTTTGTCAGGTGTTAGTTCAAACCAGCGTGTTTCATTCAGATACACTGTAAGAAATCTGTTTAATACACAAACCTCTGTGGTCAAGTCTGGACTTTAGACATCAGGCAACTCATGATAAATGTGAACATTGGATTTATGGAAGAATCAGGAATAGACTTTCAAACCATATTTTAAAACAGTGTATTGCAGCTTGTGCTATAGAGTTGATATCTGTGCATATAATAAGGAAGCATTTTTTTTACCTGTTGTTTCAAAAAATGTAACAAAGATATTATTGGAGTCCTGCAGTGTGAGTGAGCGGTCTGCAGATTGTGATCTGCCTTAGACAAAGAGCTGCTCGTCCTTTCCTGAGTGGCTACGTCTCAGCTTCAGACCGGACAGGATCTTCTGGGCTGGTGAAGTCAAAATGTGCTCAACAGTTTTTGGTGACTGACACAGAGCGTGACTCTGCTCAGCACCCTGTCTGTAATCGGTCAGATTTGTGTTCTGGTCAGCTTGACACCCTGCTGCCACCTTCTGAGCGGACTGCTGCTGTGTGCTGGGTGATGCTGCAGCTGCAGGTAATGAAAATGTCGTGTCGAGTCCCAGCATGTACTGCACGACCTCGCGAGGGCTTAGCGGAGTGTCCACTCTACCGTCCGTGCCACTAGTGATCTGGTGGGGGTGGTGTGTGTTCTCATAGTGGACATCTAAGTTCTGAGAGAGTCTCTGTGTGCTCGGCTCAGGAGAGGAGCTGCGGCTGCTGTCTGCGCTGCCCGGATAACTCCTGGCTAGAGTTGCAGGCTGTCTGGCTGCACGGCCTGCTGTGTTAGAGAGGCGGGTTACTGGAATGTTATGGCGGTGATACTTCACAGGCTGTCGGATGAAGCGATAGTGTGGCTGGGGCCCTAAATCAGAGGTAGCCTCTCCCACCAACTCACACTGAGGATGATTTGAAGCCCCTCTCACAGCCAGGACTGGGACAGAAAAGGAAGGAAATGCAAGATTATTGATTCTAATACAACTGAATGGCTTTCGGGAAATATAAACAAGCACAGAGGCTAAATGACCTCCTGAAAGGTATACAACGTAGAGAAGTTATGTGTGTGTAGCCTTAGAGGAGACACAGAGAAGCAAAGCAAGCAATGAATAGCCCGGAACTTAAAGAGTAAAGATTTCTAACACAAAAGGCTTTACAAACAGAGTGTTTAGTCACACATTGTTTGCTTTACTCCATTAACACAACAGCTAATCCACTCAATTCAACTAGTTACAGAACTACACAACACCAAAAGGAAGTCCTATTTCTAAAAATATGTTGAGGAACTGTGAAAAAAAAAAGAGAGACCTACAACTATCAGTTGTATCAGATACTCTGCACGCAGAGTATCTGATACTTAGAAAGTATCTGGGAGCTGTGTGTATACAACATTTAATAACTAATGATACTGAAAAGGACAATATCTATAAACTATATCAAAAGTTGAACTTTGGATTCAGTTCAGCTGGTCTGGTAAGAAGTAACTGCTCTACACAGCCACATCCTGCCTACCTGCTCTCTCATTGTCTTCAGGGCTGAGCTGGTCCACTGCCTCATTGGACGAAGACTTGTCAGATATATAACCTTCACTTGAATCTCTCTTGATTGTTCGACTCTGTTGGAATGACACACGTTAAATGGTGGATTCCATGCCACGTCTAATCCTGCAGCACTACGGAAAAAGACTTCTTAGTCTGGCTCCTTTACATGAGGTGAAAATGTAATGCCGGATTAGAAACCCCACACAAGACAGGTGGTTCTATTTTTGTAGTAGTAGTTGTTTAATGCAAAAGTCCATAGTGTTGATAAAGCAGAGAAGTGAATTGTACACACTGTAACACCTGAGAAAAGGTCATGCAGAGTCCAATGAGGAGTGGAAATGCAGCAGCTGTCCATCTTGTTAATCCTCACAGAATAAACGTGAGGTTTATTCTGCCAAAGCCAAGCGACTGAGGATGACTACTTAAAAAAGGAACTAATTCTCAGAAAGCCCTGCAACCTCGAATGCACCAGCAACTACTGAGAAGGACTTACTTCTAGTGAGTGAGGCCGCTCTCTGGAGGAGGTCTCATGTTCTGAACCAGCGTAAACGACCGACCCATCCAGGGGACAGGAAGCTCTGGGAGGGGTGTCTGGAAGAGGTGCAGTCGGGGCGGGGGGAGGGGGTGTGTTGGCTCTCTGCTCCAGGCCGAACACCTTGTTGTGGTGTGTGATAAGGAACTCAACAAGCATGGCCTGGTAGCTGGTCTCCAACAGGGCAATCATTGACATGTCCGTAGACACCAGAGGGCGCAGTAATGTTGGGCCGAACACAATGCCTAAATTGCTGGGGGACATCTTGTTCTCACAGTTCTCTGAAACTCTGTGAAGACAAAGAAAGCTTGATATAGAAACTAAAAGGATGTTCCAGTGAAGAGTTATAAGAGATCAGATGCATGCTCACTTCTGCAGATGACAGATGAGGTGCTGCAAAGTGCTGAAGCAATATGGAGGAAGTTTCTGTAGTAGCTTTTGCAGGTTGTGAATGATGTCCATGATCTCATTAGTGTCTGATGAAGGCTCCCTTTCACACAGGTGTTGAATGGTTTTCCCGACCGAAATGAAGTCGTTGTACAGGTCAAACGTTAGTAATGGCTCAGGGAGCTGAGATGATGATGAGAGATGATATGATTATTCACTTAGACATGAGACAGGCTGCACTGCTGTGCAGACGTTAACATAACTCCTGTACCTCCTTGAAGAAGTGCTTGAGGATGGAGGTGATGTCATGAGGTGAGAGTCCACCATCACTGAGGTCCACCTGCTCCTTTTGCGTCTCAAAGGCCTGACACAGCTTTTGGATGCGGGGCTTTGACCCACTCACACGATACACCCCCTTTGAAGACAGACACTTATATTAGATCACACTTCACTCATGACAGCCTCAGTGTTTAGATCACTGTGTAATAATACCTGTACGGAGAGAGCACGTTTCTCAATCTCAGAGGTGCAGTGCAGCACCACAAAGGGCACCTCATCTGCTCTGTCCCGTGGCAGCAGAGCCAGGTCCACCCCGAACACCGTCCCCCTCCTGTGTTCACACTCCAGCTGAAACACCTCCATGCACTTCCTGTGCAAAGCCAGCCCACACTAAAACAAGAGAAAAGAACAGTTTGTTATTAGTTAATACAGTATGTTAATCTGAGCTGCAGCTCTTCTCACAATGTCTCATGTATACACCTCATACCTCCTCACATTCAACACCACTGACAACAATGTAGTTGTCGCACTGCTTGCACTTGACCATCTTGCTCTTCATTTTCTTGAGTCGGTGTGTTAGTGCAGCTCGAGATATTGTGCGTGTTTTGACTGGCTGGCTTTCAATGTACTCTGCAGCAAGAGGAAGAATGTTTAATGTTGTTGTCTGTAATGTTGTCTGATACTAAAAGGGAGGTAACCAACCTGATTCTGACCCCACATCCCTGTCGTCCAGGTCGTCTGATGACACTGTCAAACTGGATGCAGTTTTTGGCAGCCTCCTATTGTTATGAGCTTCAGTGACAGAGGAAAGCAAAAAAAAATGTTCTGCAAGGATTTAAATCTCATGCAAATGAGAAAGAAAGTTTGATTTCTGCTTACCAGGGCTGGACAGTGATTCCAAACTGCCTCCAAAACTGTCGTTGTCACTGTAGCCTGTTCTCTCTGAAGTGCAAAAAACACACTAATTAAATTCAAGGAGAACCTGCGTAGCGTTATTACAGTCATAGGCCAATCATCTTACTGCCATCACTGTGTCGTCTGTGAGTGATATCCTCTAACATTTGTGAGTCCAGCAGAGTGTTCAAAGTGTGGCTGGTTTTTCGTTTGTGCCTTTCAAATAAAAAAAGAAACAAAGTGGAATCATTCTTTTGTTATCATGGATTCTTCTTTTTTAAAAAGCTGCATATATGTTTTATCAACAGTGGAAACAAATGTAGCTCAGATTAACGTACACTTTTCCATGAGGAACATACTCCTGGAAGGAGAAGATTTGGAGAGGCTGCTCGGGGCGACGCTTGCTGAGGATGTAAAGCAGGTAGGACTCGCCGGGCTCCAGAGATCTGCATGTCAACTCCAGGTTGTGATAGCCAAGCGGGACAGATTCTGTCTGCTGACGTTGGTAGTAGAACATGTTGACAGTGACCTAGTGCAACAAGGAGACACAATGTGAAAACAAAGGTCGCATACAGTAAGGCTGCATTGAATTGGTATTGTATCGTGCATCCTGTATTTATCCTAGAACATGTATGACCTCAAACCCACCTCCTTGAGCACAGTGTCTCCCTGACATATGAGCTTGCGGGTGTGAGAAATAATTCTTTCTTTGACTTTAATTAACTCTTCCTGGTGGATCCTGGCATCACTCACACATTGTCTATAAAGAAGCTCTGCCTCCAGCACCTGGTAAATACAGAGAAACGACTTCAGAGCTGCCATATAGTCACAGACCAGTGTTTTAGAAAACAGTATTTGAATTTTATGTTGAACATAATCTCTATATGTATTGTGTTTACTTTAGTCTGGGCTTCATCCTTGGACTTCCTCCTCTTATCCAGGGTTTTGATTCCAGGTGCCTCATCAGCAGCTTTAGCAGAGACAGCTTTAGCCTTTTCTAGCTCATCGCACCTCTGGAAGTACTGCTGTTTGGCCTTTTTTAAAGCAGTCACCGCTTCATTCTAAAAACATGAAAGAAAGTGTTTTTTTACTGACACAGACATCCACAATTTAAACACATGCCCTGCATACATGAGTTAACACAGAGTTCACTTACCATTTTCCGCTGCTCTTTCGCCCACTGCTCTTTAAACTCCCTGCGCCACTTATCAATCTCATTCCTCTTGGCAGCCAAGGACTTTGGGACAGAGACACTCAATCAAACACATCTGCCTCCAAAGGACATTGAGGCTTGAACTTTTGTATGTGTGTGGACATCTATACCTGGTAACACCGGTTTTGTATCAGTTCAGAAGTCCTTCTCGAGGTCACACTGTTCTTGATGTCCTGCTCCAGAGCCATGGTGTATATGTACTGCAGCGGCATCATTTCCTGATCAGGCATGAATAAATGTACACAGCTTGCTTTAGGCTACATATAGACAAAATAAAATAAAATGTTACAAGCACTAGTATAGGAATTAGTTACAATAACATCAATACCTGCAGCGCCACAGTGGCCCTTGCCCCTTCTGCTGTCTTCATTACATTTTTTGCAAATTCTTGTTCTGTCAAAAAAAATAACCACAATGGTTTTATTCACCACAAAATATGTTATTACATGTTATTATTACAAAAAATAGTACATCAAGAGAGAGACAAGCAGATTAGGACTATTACCTAACCAAATTATTACTATTAATGTGTGGTCAGTTTTAGTGACATACCTGTTTGCCCCCTCACAACTAGAATTTGATAGTTTTGACTTTAATCTGATTTATCAGTGGATTTACATGAAACAGCTTTGTTGACTTCAGCAAATAGGTGTATTTATGGGCTCATTTATTTTAACTGCTTATGTCATAGGTTTGTGAAAACAGCACTGAATTTATACTTAGAGGGAAGTCACAGTGTCAGTGTGTGACTGAACTCCACTCTGCACCAGCAGCTATTGCCTAACACAGCTGAGTGTAGGGGCTGCACCGGCTGTGCTGTGGCTCTGTTTCACGATTGCTGCAGATAGACTGGCATGCTGCACAGTGCACATAGTGCACCAAAGGCACCCCATCTCCTTTATTACACAGCTTATCTGCCCTTTAATCCTTTCTGTGTCCTTGTGTACCATGCTTAGCTTCTCCAAATTAGGCAACACCCATGTATCTAGTCACACAATATAGTTTGATAACCCGAAGCGTGTAAATAACTGTATAGTGGATAAATAATAAAAATTATTCGACGATGTAGACTAAATACTTTTTGTATTTTGTAAGTAATTTATAATACCAGCTCCTGTGTGCAGTTTATATTTAAATGCAACATCCCTTGGACAAAATGTGCATGTTTCTTGCTTACCCAAGCTGATTCTCTTCTCCATCCAGGCAAGGAGGTCTTTGGCATAACGGCACCACATCTTGGCGTATTGCAGAGCCATCTCCACCCCATCTTCGCAGCGACAGAGGGCCAGGTCAGCATCCTGGGCTGTGAGGGAGTACATCAGCATCACTGAAGGGTCCGCAGACACAGAGCTTTACCCAGGGGTCACACCCAGGTATCTGCCGGGCTACATCCCATAGCTCACCACACGTGGAGCCTCAAAGAAATGCTATTTTATTCTCGAGAAACAACCCTAAGCTTAGAAATTAAGACCATCAAACATCAAATGTCTTTTCTTAAAAGAAGTTGGCACACAAACCCAAAACAGGAAATAATTGCATAGGGCAGTCCATAACTCCTCTTTAGAGTAACGGTCCTTTCCAGAAGGTCACAGTCAACTGCAGGTATCTCAGGTAAACACAAATAATGTATAATGTTCTATAAATAGTCCACCTAGTAAATGCAATGGCAGTATGACCTGAGAGTGGATGGTTTGTTACAGACCTAACGACTTCAGCTAAGTAACTTCCCTCCACTCCCCCTTTTCCACTCCTGGCCTGGCCCCTCCCCCTCACACCTGCTAAAGTCTAGTCAGCAGCAAAACACAGAGCCAGTAGGCAGTATCAGACACGGCCATGTCTTGTATGTAGGCAGGGCGTTGACATGACAACCGCTCTTCTTCCCCTGTGACTCACAGCAGCACTGGGTGAGAAAGATGCACAGTGACTGTCACATGGTCTGTAAAATCTCCCCACACACCACTTTCTATTTTCCTCTCTAATTCCTAGCACAACTTTAGCAAAATATGTCATTACTTAATTTTTTTTCAGATGTCAACTTAGAGACTGTGTTTTTAAATAGGCAAGCACGCACTGCCTCAGACTTCCTCACTCTGTATTTTATTCTGCATTGTTCCTTTAAACAGACGCCAAGGGTTAGACAAAAAATAAACATGGTGATAATCTCCTCTTTCTTCAATCAGAGCAAAAATACAGAACAAGCTATTCCAGTGGAATGATGGACTTGTGGCAATGCTGTGTGCTGTGTGCTAAGCTTGACCTCTCTTAGCCTTTCCTCTCTGTATTTTGGGTTACAAGGAGAGCTCTGAGCTCTCTCAGAAATCAGATTCTGTGGCCTCAACTCTGCAGTATGTGGATTGTGAGGGTAATCCCAGTCAGGTCCAGATTGCGTGGTGATGGGTTTTAGAGGAGCATACAGTGAGGTTTACTTCCTGGTGTGTGAGCCAAGGGGGTTGGGTGGGAAAGGCTTTTCTGGAGAAAAGACACTTTACTACAAGTCAGTTTAATACTGACTTCTTTGCTGTTTAAATTGCCTGTTTTCAATACTATCTGTTTCTGTAATTCCACATGTCTTACTGTGTGCTGTGACCTGCCGCACACTGTAAAACTGAAACTATCTGACTCACTTTTGGCATTTACTGCCTAGCTCCTCTATCATTCTATCTTCCCCTCCGTCTCACATAAAAACTAAGAGCAGCTGGCTCCCGCTTTAATCCCCTGCCTTTATCCTAATCTCGTTACAGCAGGGCAATTACAACTCACGGCTAATTATAAGAAAATAACTACAGATTGAACAAGTGCCACAGACAGCAGTTCCTGGTGCTTCTAATGACCTGATGGGATGATGGATGTCACCAAAAGGTAATCAGGTGATTAAACCAGTGACCACTACAATGAGTCTGGCTTGTTGGTGACGTACAGGGCATGATATAGACTAAAACCCACAATACACACACTGCCACACCAATTTTTGTTCTCACACACATACCTGATTGGTTTCCGTCATTGGCTTCAACACGTATTTGTAAAGAAGCTGCATCCTCATTCTGCAGGAAAAAAAGACATTTTGCTATCAAACCACAATAATCCAATAAAAACACACCTGCGAGCAACCCAACCTGAGCCATTTATCTCTTACAGCTGCATCCTGTTGCTCTGTGAGCTCTGCACTCTCTGAAGAGATGGACTCTGACAAGGACTGCGAGTCGATGTCTGCCAGCAGATCATCTCCAGTACTAACGAACGGAACATTGACAGATAAATATTCAGTCAAACAGTCACACATAAGGAACAGACTGTATGCAAGATTGAATAAATACAGGTGTAAGAAATACAAACTGCATAAGTAACTGGTCTGGACTCAACTTTATGCGATCCAATAAACAGAGCTGTTTCTATGAAGTTCCTACAAATTTAATAACCAATCTCAGTATGTTAATAACTCCAGAGAAAAGACTTGTTCTCACGTAAGTACGTGAGTTTTGGCCAAAATAAGCTGCACAATATTGTCATAATATTGGCAAAATGCAATATCATGTATTCTTTCCAATATCCTCCAAATTATTTTCAGAATTACATGAGAAGAGAAACATGACATCGCTAACAGTTAATAAATAAACTTTTACTCAAAGCTTTGTTTTTACATAGAATTAAGGGAATTGTGTTTGTGTTGGGTGACTATAGCTAAAAAATGACTTTATAATATATCAAGAGAAAAGAGAAGATTATTTTTGAGAAATGTATGTACGTAAATGTCACTTACGAAGAAATTAAAGATAAATCAAGATTATCAAAATCTCTGAAGATCTCACTGTATCGCTTGGTTTCAGATCTATGTTGAACCTTCTTTACGTCTGAAATGGGAAACAGAGAAACATGAATGAATAGGATTGTTCCAGGGCTGACGTGGAACTGAGGACTCAGACGCAGGAACAGATTCAGTGGCAGGCAGATATCCAATGTCTATTACAGGGTTTTCTACATAAAGGACAGTCCAACACAGGCACAAGAGGGTTAGGCAGAATCAGAGTTAGAGACGTTAACTAAGGTTCAAACAAACAAATGATAACATGTCTAGGCAAAGGTACAAAGAGGCAAAAAACTCCTGGCAAGGAGTGAGGGGAGACACAGACATTAACACAGAAGGAAAGGGAAGACAATGAGACACAAATGGAAAACATGAGGGTGGGGCAGGTAATTAGCGGGAGGAGGGAGCACACGAGGAGAGGAAGACAAGACACCTGAAACAAGAGGGAGGTTAATAACTTCAAAATAAAAGCAGAAACAAAATAAGACAGACTTTCAAAATACTAGGCCATATGGGCCATGTTGAAGAGATCCTAAAATATGATCCTCACCACCTCTTTTGTAGTACTGGGATATGTATTACGAATTATAAATAAGACTGAGCTTTGACCTACTTGATACTAGTCAACATGTTTGTCATGTGGTTTGTTTCTGCACGTCTTCCTAGCTGTTCAACAAATGCTTGTATGTATGCATGTACAAAGCACATCTATGTAAACACTTGTTAAAAAAAACAAGAAAAGTTCCTCTTCTGAAGTCATATCAGCATTTCCTTAATTTTTAAGAAAACTGTAACTTGGACTTATATATATATATAATGTGGAAGAATGTGTTGCATTTTGATAATAAAACCTCAAACGTTTGTGCTTCTACTTCACCTTCTGACACACAAAAATGTTAAAAACATATTAAGTTAAAGCCGGTGCAAAAAACGAGAAGAAGAAATCTCTCTCTGAGATGTGCCTCCATTTTGGTCAACCACATCCTGCTTGCAGTTTGTGTCATGTCCTATAATGAACACTGAGTCCTTGTTTTTTTTTACACCAGCAGAGTTGTAGTGCAAGAATGACATCTGAGAAGGCGTTTTAAGCAAAATTTGAACACGTACAAAACTGTACTCAAACGGGAACAAAACAAAACGTGACTGCATTGTTACAGCCTGCCTGCAGTATTTGTCATGACTGCAACACGTTTTTCATTCAGAACTGACGGTGTGAACAGCACTTCAATAGGAAGTTTTACCAACTGTCAAATGACAGCTTAAGCAAATAATCTTAGACTAAACATTGCCATATCCCCAGCAAAATACAGAAGTCGAAGAAAAAAAAGACAGAACAACGAGGTAAAATGCAGAGTTCACCAGAGGAAGTTCACCAACACTTGTTTGACTAAGAGGATGCCGCATAGCATCGAACTAGCTCCTGACAGTTACACAGAGTAACCAGGCATATACCATTACAGCACTGTCAGCATATTTCTTATCAACTCATACCAAGAGAATATGTATCTATTTAAAGCCATTTTACCCCCTCCACCAAGATAAATAAATAAATAAATACAGAAAATAAAATAAAATGAAAATAAAATGCATTTACACTGATTTAAAGCCCAGGGTAAAAGCCAACATTTCTTCAATATGACCTCCAGGCGCTCTGTCCTTTGTGCTCACCTGTAGCTTGAGTAGACTCCTTTGGGATCGGATCTTCTTCCATTTCTACTCTTATCACCACAGCAGCCAGACCATGCTCTGACCCCTGAGGTCACACTACAATGCACAGTAAGTACAGCACAATTCAGATGGCAGGAAATCTGCACACACTTAGAAATAAATCACTAGCACTCAAACTCTTGAGCTTGCTGCCGATTAGGCTCTGAAAATGATCTTCCTCTGGTAGAGTGGAGGTTGGCCAATGTTTTCATCATCAAAAGAAGAGGAAGTGTGGCTTACTGTCACTGTAGGCCCCACCTACGCTATCTCACCATAAATAGCGAGAAAATGTAACATTCGTCTGCCGTGTACGTGACAGATGCTAAAATCAAACCTCATAACCCCTCAGCACTTTTTAATAACTGCTGTTTTTTACTGTAATGTAAAACTTCTACAGAAACAGCACAACCAATGCTAGAACATGTCTTTGTACCATAAAAATCAGCATGTATTGTAACATTTTTCATTCAGGTGTGGAGCTCCATGTGCTATGGGTATTAAGCATGTTTAAAGCATCTACAAAACTTGTACATATTGTGTTAGAACAGAATAAATACTCCTTGAATATTTGTCACATGACTGCTGGATGCAGTGCACTGAGGATTTTATTTCTACAAATAATTCACCCACATGGTGCATTCAAGGTCCATGCAAAGTTTCTGACTCTTCTTGTCTTTACAGGGTTTTAGTGTTGAACAAATGAGCAATTTGTAAGAAATCTGACACCACTCTAAGTAAAGAAAACACCAGGTGCCGCATCAAACAGATGCTCCCTCAGTCAGACACATTCATCAACCGCTCATTAGCTGTAACATTTAGATGTCACTCTCATGCCCTTTGCTTTTGATTCTCTCCATTATGTGTGTGTTTTCTGTGAGTCCTGCAGCAGAGACTCACCAGCTGTATGTACATCAATCTCAGCAATCAAGCCCTCTACCAATGCTCTGCTCTGTCATGGTCACTCTCTGCAGCCTCTGCCTTCCTTCCTGGATCTCCCGCCTCATCTACTCCCCCTGTGCTCCCTGTACTCCTCTCAGCTTGGCTCACCTTATTTTGACCACGTAACATGTTCTGGTCCTCTACTAACTCACTCCTGCCTCTGTGCCTGGCCTTCATGGTCATTAATATCTGCATTTTAACAGAAAAAAAGTTACACCAGCATATAGTACACAGTAATCAGAAATTCAACCAATTAAAAATATAACATTTTATTGTTTGTTTGTTGCACAGTCAGTGAGTGAATCGCTCCCCAAAAAGTCTCCATATAATGGGCCATGTGACAGGGAACCCATGACAGAATAAATAAGCCGTGAAAAGCATGATGATTCAAACTTAAAAAGTTATCAGATTGACAGACCGGTACTGCTCATTATACCCATACCAAGCTATAGTAAATAATCCTAGTCTGGTTAACATGTCTACAGTGTGATGTTGCACTGAAATACTGGTTGCTACCGGCTGTAAAAACAAACCCATCAAGTGTAGTTTTTGTATGGTTCAGCAAATTTGACACGTCCCCTAAAAAGCAGTAGTCAAATTATTTTGCCAAACACAATAATCAGTTAAAGAGAATTTGATATACAGCATTTCGTTTCTTCAAATGTTCAAATCAATATTGCATTAATATGTTTATTGTGGATGTGGCTGGCTGGGTCCTGTCTGAGGAACTGAAAGGGAACATAAAAGTATGTGCAGGGCTTTGTCTCCCAGACTTGTCATGTCTTGAGCTGGTTTGAGGCACAGGCATATTTCTGTATTCCTGCGATTTTGCGGTGCTATAATAAAAATTTGCAACAAGCATCTAACGTGCTGGTTAACATAGGAAAATGAAAAAGTAAATGTAAAAAAAAACTAGATAAATAATAATAAAGATCTGTTGAAGAAATTGATGTAATTGATGTTGAATGGGTGTATTTGTAGCTCCATTCTCAAAATTATTTAAAAAATTCACAGTAATGTCAAATTAGTCTTGAAAGGTTACAGTCCAATTTCACATAAGTGTTCGTTTCTGTATGACAGACAGAAGTTGGGTACTGCAAATGCCATTTCAAATGGCAAGTCTAGTGCCTTTTTAAATTAAAAACTATGAGCTGACTTAACACGCACATGATCCCTTTTTTATTCATCACATCTGATGAATGAGATCTCTTGATAACCCTAAAAACAAAAACATTTGGAGGTTGTGAAAAAACATATTTCATGCCTACATTTAATAAACGACTCGAAATAAATGACTGAAAAATTATTATTATGTACTCTAAATGACTTTCTGCAGTTCTATCTGGAAAGATTATTGGTATGGTATGTTGTAACTATTTTCCCATTACACTACTTGTAGTTTCAACATTTTGGTTCGATTTGAATTGAAATTGGATGTCACGTCCCTGCTGTGATGGAAAATCAAAGTGATCTAGAATAAAACATGATGAAAAAACTAAAGTTGCTAGTCTTGTGCGCCTTTACATTTTTCAAAGGCTCTGGCTCAGATTCTCTCATAGCTCGTCCCGTGCTGTACTGTCCAAAGGGGACTGCAGCACATCTGAGTTCTGGGCCTCAGTGCTGATCTTGGCCTGCTCGCGAGTTTTTCCTGAGCGTGCTCTGTCCCAGTCTGTACGGACCTTGTCATTGTCCCACACAGTGGAGGTCTCGGTGTCACTGATGTAGCCTGTGTCGCCTGTGTAGTGTGTTGGATACACTAGGAGAGGCTCTGCGGAGAATGCTTTCAGGTCCCTGGTTTCAAACTGGTCCATATAATCAGACCTGTGAAGGAAAAGGCCAGGTCAACAAAACCAAAAGAAGCTTAGTAGAAGTATGTGTTTTGAGTGCGTGTGTAGTTGTGGTAAACACTTACACTGGGTGTTTATTGTACATTATAGGAAGAAACTCATCCACAGGTAAAACCCTCTTTAAGGGCTCTGCTCTCAAAAGCTTCTGAGCGCCCTTTAATGACATCATATAACCTAGCGTCCAATATGAATAGTCTGCTTCCACTATGCTGCGTACATTTGGCACTGCTTTCTCTGGGTGAGCCACTTGCATTCTCTTCCGGCCAATATAACTAGAGACAACAAAGACAACAAAAAAAAACGGTGAGAAGGAGTAGCACCTTAATAAAGTTATAGTTAAAGCTGGCTAAGCTTAAACTGCATGATAATGTCATCTCTAGGTAAACACAGTGAGAGTGGACAGCAACTCATCTGAGCTCCAGAGGGAAAAAAAACAACAGGAGTCCCTGCACACACTGGCAATAAAAACTGATTAATACATATTAATTAATTCAAATTCATACATGAGGCATTTAAAGATTGCACAGGAAGCATGAACTCACATAAGATCCCAATCCAGTCCTTCATTGTCCACTTCACGCATTAAGTTCATCAGGCGGCGTTTGAAGAAGACCTCAAATCGCAGGTCATCTTCAATCACCAGAGAGGTCTGCAGGCCTCGCTCCACAATCTAAGGCCAGACACAGGTTTATTAGTAAGTTGCATTGTTTAATACACAAATGTTCAAATGGCATGCCTCAGGGCTTTACCTCTTTCCAGATGTTGTGGTGGGAGAGAAAACAGCCCAGCTCTCCCTTTGTCAGTGGTCGACCATGATAAGGGTCACTGTATCCAGGGAGCATGTGGATGCCCATTGAATGGATTTCACTGATATTCATAGCTCTGAAATAAAGACAGGAGTAGAAATGGTAAAAAGAAAACACACACAGTGATCACATGGAATCATCAGGCTGAGTGAACTTACTTCCCATCCACAGCTGAAATGACTTTACAGGCAATCTCCTGGTGGTGCAGTGCCCTCAGCATGCGCTGTCTGCGGTCAGCCCGCCTCTTCAGATTTATCATAAACACCTGCACATGCAGCAGGAGCCAGTCAGTGTCATTATAGGTTTCAACAGCAGAGGGAGGCTTTCAGCGCAGAAAATGAAAAGAGGGCCATTTTTGCAGATTCCATCTTCACATCATTCCTTACCTCATCAAAGCCTAGTTTGTCAGGTTGTTTCCTAGGAACACTTATGTGTTTGGAGGGCATCACTGGGGAGTGTCGCACTACACAGTAAGAGGGAAGATGGATGCAGAAATGGTATAAGTGATATGTAGAAACTCATGCTGGAAGTCACTTTAGATGAAGCAGCAGAAAGTAGAATAGTTACTTAAGCCAGACAAAAAACAGAGACAGTGGCAAAGTCATGTTTGAATGCAAACTACTCACCATTAACTTCTAACAGTGTGTGTGTGAAGCTGTCAGCTTCATCCTGTAAAGTATTGTGGGAGCGTAGTGGCACAGGGAAGAAACCATAGGTCTCTCTGTTACATACAAACATTTGAACATCTGTAGAGAGCAGAAGATGGAATTGTAAATCCAAATGTAAGTTGCAGATGGATGATCCAAGTACTGGACTGTATCACACCTGCCATCCGAGCAGAGTATGCAAACACAATGATATCATCAAAAGACCAGCTGTATTCTGGGTGTGGTGGGTGAAAGGCCAGCCTCCTGGAAGCCTCTTTTCTGAGGTCAATCAGGAATGTGGAATGGACCATTGGAACAGCAAAGCAGCCTTTCTTCACCTGTTTCCTCATGGGTAAGTAGGCAGGAGTGCGCTTATAGTAACCCTGCAAGAGAAGGGCTGGTTAACAGCTGATAGGGCTTAACTGTTACGTTTGTATACACACACAGATACCTGGGAGGTCATTCCACACCAGAAGTTTGAATAGGCCGCACGGGATTCAAGCACTGGAGCGATAATGGTCTTATTCTCTTTCATGAGCTTCCAGAGCACATTGGGGTTGGTGAGGAGGTTATCACAATCTGCCAGCTTCACAAAAGAAAGAAGAAAATACTGAGCAGAGCATAAAGATTAAAACTGAGATCCAAGTTACTAGTAAAATATCCACAGACTATTTACTTCTAGTCACAAGGGAGAAATTTAAGAAAGAAGACTAGGAGCACAAAATTATTGCAATTCTGGATGAAATTTTCTTGCAAATTATACCCCACTTTAGCTAGACAATGTGGGCTGGGCTGGGATACAAATAGAAATGTGCACTGTGCTTCAGTTCAGGTTCATGAATCTAAATGAAGATACAATTTAACTTAACAAAGCATAAATCATTTTTTAGCTCACTGTGCCCAACTTAAATTACAGTAGCTAGTAGACTGTTTCTGTCTGTGCTATTACTGACTGACAAAAATAGAGCTAAAGCATTGGCTTAGTGCTTAAAATCGAAACTTTTTTAAACTCTTGTGTCACTGTAAAAAGCAGTTTTATTGACCTACCATAAAGTAGTCTGCCCACATCTCACGAGCCGACTCTAGCGCTACTTGCCGAAGCTTCATAACATGCTCATACCGGGCATCCGGCCACTGCTTCGGACCGTCTTCATCTGCATAACGACTACAGTAGACATGCTGATGTCAGAGGAACAATTCACCTCAAAACTAAAACTCCATATTGAATTGTACATTAAAATTGTTTGGGTTGATTCCAGATATCTGAAACTCACACTACAAACAATCAGAAAAATGTTTAATTTTGGTGTCAGCTGTCCCTTTAAATAGACACACTGTAGTTGTGACCTGGAGAACTCTAGTAAATCACTGACCTGGGTTGTTCCTTTGGCCTCCACTCCACATAATGATACTGGTTCTGTACTTTTGTGAGCCAGTCTTGCAGAATAGCTGTGGTGTTGTCCTCATTATGATCAGTTGCTACCCTGTCAACACAGAGCACAGTTCATGTAAATGAATAAATGGAACTTTTCTACATGAGCATGTTAACAATGGTTGAATGTAGCACAAGAAGCAGGCTGGGCTCAAGCTGAGACCAGAACAGAAAGGTAAAACCATGACTCAAATAACAATAGTCCTGTGTTCACTTTGTGTTAACTCATTGTCAACGGCTGTGGGAAACTAAAAAAAATGTTACTGATACCAACATTGCAAAACACACAGCAGGTGTAGTTGAGAGCAGCCTCTCAAAAGAATAGTATGTGAAAGACACATGCTTGATCCAGCTCTGCCTGTCAGGAAAAAGTGCTACAACACATCCAGTCTTCATTTCATGACCAACAGTCTCTTTTGCAAAAACAACATCTGCACCGCAGCCAGCTGGGTTTGTATTTTACTCATGTAGGTGAGAGCCAGGATGGACTTCACACAGATCTGTGAGAACACTGTAGCTTCTTGCTAAGCTGCTTCTTCCCTGCCCGTCCAACCTTCAAGTCCTTAAACTGTGAATTACACAGAACTTTTCCTGTTTATCTTCAGATAGAACAATATTTATGAAAGCCTAGTTTTTAGTGCTTGTACTCTAAACATACATCTGCGCACGTATGTCACTTGTATCTGGTCTAGTGTTGCTGCTATGGAGCAGAAGAGTGGGTCTAATTGCAGACACTACGCTTTTTCTCAGTCTGAGAATTTGGCTCGTTTGCAAACAGCTGCAAAAAAGCTCCAGAGAACTGCACAGAAAATGCAGTGTTTACAACTCGCCACCCCACCACCCACAAGCACAGAGCTGAGTGTGGGCTCTTTAAGCAAGTAGATAAGTGACTCCTTTCACCTCTTCTGGCTTTTACCTAAGCCATGTAGACAGATGTTTACATTGTCCTGAACATAAATGTGCACAACTGATTACATTAATTGAAAGTCAAGTTTATCACAAAATGACAGATATCAGAATTGTGTCAGGAAAACTGGCAACAGAGGCAGAAGTCTGCATAATATGACTAGATTTCCACTTCACCTGCATTTAGAGTGAAGAGTACAGGCAAACTTTCTCATGTCACTTTATAGAGGGTGATCTTGGGCCTGTTAACATGGATCAGGTTTGTGGCGTTATATTATAAAGAGAAATGGGAAGGAAGGGATGGAGGAAGCTCTCTGAGCATTAGCATTAGCAGACAGGCAGCACAGTCTCCACACTCACTCACGTTATTAGGGCTTGCATGTTAAAATCACACAGCTCCCCTCGTGGCCAAATCAGTCCCCTCCTCGTCCCCTCCCCTCCACGTATACAGATCAATGTAACGCTACCTTGATGAGCACAGTGTCCAGATGTGTTTACCTCTGCCCCCCGCCGAGCAGTGGCTACTCACGGTTGCTTTTACAGGGTTTGTGTGGTCTGACCTCGCTGTTGTTGTGCTAGTTCAAAGTGGAACAGTTACTTTACCCGAAAAGTACTCTGCGCAACACAACTTAGCTTTCTTTCCAAAGCCATCTTGGTTACCCCGTTTACTCACTTCGCCCAATTGTCCAATACTTTTTCTCATGAGAGCTACGCTTTGATAAAACAAGACGTTTCTGACCAGCTAACAAGATGCATTAACTTCACTTATTAGCCGCTTCACTGTTAGCAAACCTTGGAAAAACAACTCACCAGAGAGCCATGCGGTCCTTGGGATAGTTGAGGCGCTCAATAGTACCCAGGAAATACGGCAAGGAATGCTCCGAGTTTCTGCAAATGAGGGCGAGAAGGACCCGTGGAGCGAGGAGCGGAGACTCGGGGCTCCAGCGCTCCTCCGCGAAGTATCCCCAAGCAGGACCGCGGCAGGAGAGGAGCAGGAGCAGCAGGGCGGCGGGGAGGCCGGAGAGCCCGTACATGGCGACTAATAAATTATACAATTTACCAGTAATATGTGGATAGACGGTGGGTGTGGCTCGCTATGAGCTATAGGAAAGTTGTCTCTTTGCTGTGCGTGGTCATCACCAGTAAGGAAAGTCTGTGGCCAGCAGCAGCGGCTCCTGATGTGACAGCAGTGAGAAGCTGACTTTAAAGGGGTGGATGTGTTGAGGTCTTAAAGGGGATGGGCTTCTAAGTCGGTGAACAAATTATCACCTAACATATAAGTTTTTTAATTGGCACATACATGTAGGTTTTCAGAATCGCAGATGTGTGTCTTTATTTGATATTTTACAAAGGATGTTTGAAGAACTACAACAGCTTTCCATTTGTGATCCTGTTTTTTAAGACACAGAGATTTAAATAAGTTGTCTGCTAACAAACTCTGAATGCAACATGTCTCCCCAGTTGATTATCAGTATGTGTATTGTATGTTACAAAACTGACAACCCTTAAAAATACACACAAATGTCCATTAAGTGCTACACAACAAAAGGTTCCTCTCTTTATCCTTTCCCACTGTCTGACCTCTTTAGGAATGTGTTGTTCTTTTTCATTGTTTTTAACACAGTGCTGACCTCCTGCTGACTTAATTGTGCAGCCTGTTTACAGTTTGGCCCCTGAACCTAATCTTTCTACCTGAATAGTTAAGGAAGCTGCTGCAGGCTCATCAACAAGCCAGAACAGCTCGCCACTGGTTGGGAGAACTCGTGCAGCTGGGAATCCTGAACCCTCTCCAGCCTCCAGCACTTCCTGCAAAAAAAAAAATCCACTGTGTTACAATGCAGCACTGTAACATAACCTACATGTTTGATCAAATACTTTGAACGTTACCTTCAGGACGGGTGCCTTGCTCCCTCCTGTTGACACGAAAGCCACACAGCGTGCAGAGTT
Source organism: Parambassis ranga (assembly GCF_900634625.1). Taxonomy (NCBI): domain Eukaryota; kingdom Metazoa; phylum Chordata; class Actinopteri; family Ambassidae; genus Parambassis; species Parambassis ranga. The sequence continues at coordinate 12,173,677 of NC_041029.1, forward strand.
CACCACAGGGAAAGTCATAGTTACACGCTGTGGCGGTGGTTTGGGAGAGTCACTGATGGGGGCCACGATCTTCTCAGTTTCCTAAATATGGGGTACACACCCACAGTCTGTCATCTATCATATTTCCAAACAGTACCAATGTGAGATGCGTAACTAAAGACTACACTTTCACACTAACATCCAATTATAAAACGCAACATATGGCAGATTATCTTGCAGATGTGTAAGCAGGGACGACAATAAACAGTTATGTATAAATTAAAAGCCAACAGTGACCCACACATAGTGAAGGGAGAGACTTAGAAAAGTACAGGGGATCAGAGTTTTTCTTTTGGTGGAGCAAATCAGGAAACCACATTCAAGAGTATCACGCATCCCTAAATCCCTAAATCCTGCTTCTGCAATAGCAAATTTATTCTATAAATGAGATGTTGCATGAAACACTGTAGAATGCCCTGCAATTAAATGACATGGGGCATTTATAGAAAAGTCTAAAATAGATCATCCCGCCATAGAAATGTGTTGTAAGAAACATGCAATATTTTAAGCTAGAACTAATCCATAGATGCAACAAAGTGAGTTTCTAGATGCTAAATCATAATCTAACCTTTCAATCCTAACAAGGATGCCTTTGTACATCTGTGCACACACAAAGGATGGCAGAAAGCGGTGAAGGGACGACCACTTTATTGATAAATACATTTGCTGTTCTATAAAGTTATCTCTCCATCATGGGTAGCAATCTAGGTAGCATCCTTGACTATGAGAACCGGGAAAAGTCAATGAATTGCAGCCTCACCTCCAGAAGAGGATGGCCTGGAAAGAGTGAACAGGTGTGTCCATCAGGCCCCATACCCAACAGTAACAGGTCAAACACAGGAAAGCTGTCCCCTGGAAAGGCCTGTGTGTTTGAAAATAGCAAAGCAATCTAGTCAAAATCATGCAGGTAATTTAAGTGTAAAATCGTGCAACTGATTGTCACCTCTTTAAGTTTGCAGGTATAATCCTCAGCACACTCGTTCACTGGCAGACAGGAGTTGATTGCCAAGATCCCACAGTCAGGGATGTTGACTTTGGAAAACAGCTGATTCTGAAAAAAAGAAAAGTGCTGCATTATATCTAAAAGTAATAGAATGACTTGCATTAATGCATCATACATGCGAGCTACCTTGTACAGCCCATAAGTGCTCTCTGGATCATCGAAGGACACCAGTCGCTCGTCGCAGAATCCAACCACCCATTTACTGCAGTCCAGATCTGGCAGGACGGGCAGCTCTTTGCTAAGCATGGACACCAGGCTTCCTCCAGAGAGGCCAAGGGTGAACCTCCCACGAGAGCTGATGGCCTTCTCAGCCTGTGATGTCACCAGATGGGCCAGAACTGGGCCAAGCTCCGCTGAAGAGGGGAACACCACAACTCTTCTTGCAGCCATGACAACACTGTGTGAGCAGAACTGACAAGGAAGAAGACAAAGAATGTAGCAATACACAAGGAAGTCCATTACCACATATTTCTGCATATGTCCTCATGATGTGTCACAGTTGATCCTCCATAAATCATCTAAATGACATGTTAATCTGTTGAAGCAAATTTTTAAAACTACTGTTGAGTAAACATTAACACACGACTGAAGTTCAAAAACAGGTTCAAATAAGGACACAACACAGACATTAAGACAATATGAGCAGGGAGCCATGGTGGTATTTACATCCTAAACCAACCAGTCGTGCATTTTTTTACATTAGTTAACACACTCCGAATAACGACGCTTCCTTACCCAGTAGTGGGAGTCTCAATAGGAGATTGTCATGAGGGATTTCAGTCGGAACATTTAGGAAAGTCACTTCCTGAAACGAATTTAACGACAGCCAATCACGTTCTGTCGTAATGCAGCGTGGCATTCTGGTCAATGTAGTCTCAAACTGAACCACAACAACAACACAGCAAAAAGTTAGTCAATCGATTAATAAATTGAAAAGAATGCATTAACAAATAATCAAAGAGAATTTTGCGACTTACGTGCTATGTCGACGTCCACGCAGAAATAAATTAAGGCTATAAAAGCTGTTTATTGTAGTTTTGCGTGTGGTTGCAATGCGTCCCCCCAGCCGGCAGGGGGAAACGTTGCACCCATTTCAAGCACTTGAGTTTTGAAGAGACTCACGCGTCTCTTGTCGGCATGCACACGCATCTCCGCTCTCCTCTGTATTTCATTGTAACTACATCTTACAGTGACCCTTAAGGACCTGTTAGCTGCAACAACTCGTCTGCGTGCGTCCAGTGTGCCACAGAAACCCCTAAGCAACATGTCGACTGTCTTTTCTTTCCAGGCACAGCTCGTCTCCATTATGGACGCGCTGTCCAAAACAGCTGTAATGGAAATAAGCAAACTGGTCGAGATCGAGTCGAAAATGCTCAAAATAGAGATAACAAGAGGGCGGAACGAAATCGCGTCGCTCACAGAGAAACTGCAACTGATGGAGAAACTGCTTTACATAGCACAGGGGAGCAGGCAGGACGCAGCTGCAGAGGTGGTGAGGGACGCTTCAGAAAACGGACTGCTGGAACCTGACAGGACAAGACCTGCCATAAAAAGGTAGGCTTGGTGATTCATGTGTGCAGCCGGTAGGCGGTTATAGTGTCTGACACAATAAAATAATCTCCATCGTGACCTCCGCTGTCTTCATCCTGCCTGATGTATCACTGTAATTGCATATAGAGAAAGCCCGTGGGAGAGCATAAGTTCCTCCACAGAGATGAGCAGTTTGCATCAAGGGGGACAGAATGCTGCTGCTGCTGAAGTAAGTCTGTAGACTTATCATGTCATTATATGCAGTGTCCTGTAAGAGGGAGAAATAATATATACTTTCTTATTAGCTTCCAAATCCACAGAAAGAGCAGCCTGAACTTATAGTGGTGAAGGAGGAGCCCTCAGAGGTGGACAGTGGAAACTTTGAAGAAGACTGGAAAAGCAGAAATAGTAAGTATTACATTTGGACACCTAAACCACAGAGATCAAATCTGTAATGTTTTGTAAATGTTTCTACAGGAAGGGAAAATGTAGCACCAACACTGAAGAGCACAGATGTGCCACAGCGTGCCAAACCTGCCGCAGAGCCTCTGTTCAGTGACAGCTTTGTGCCTCTGAGCACCCAGTCATCTCTCACTGAAACAGGGAGGAGAGAGTGGAATCCACAGCTTGCACCTGCACACACAAACCTAGAACTTGGGAAAAGTTTGGCTCAAAATGTAACCTCCCAAAACTTAGGTGTACTCAGAAACATGAAGCTTCACAACCTGAGGAACTCCACTGCAAAGAGGTTTGGCTGCCTGCAGTGCGGCAAGAGCTTCCGATGCTTTAGCCAGCTTGAAATACACCAGAGGAGCCACACAGGGGAGAAACCGTTCAGATGCACTCTGTGTGGAAAACGCTATGCACAAAAGGGGCACCTGTATACACACCAGCGCACCCACACTGGGGAGAAGCCATACGGCTGCCCTATTTGTGGAAAAGGCTTCATTCAGAAGTGCACCCTCGATATGCATCAGCGCACACACACGGGAGAAAAGCCTTTTGTTTGTATGAAATGTGGCAAAGGTTTTACAAAGAACTGTAATCTGAAAAAACATCTTGCAGTGCATCTAGATCCTAGTTTAAACACATATGGCAGTGAGTCCAGCGCACCCACATTCAGTGGAACATTCATGAATGGAACCACTTAAAAATACAGATCTGAATGTAACTGTCTGATTTGAATATTTTGTGGGAAATAAAGTTGTCTTTGCCTCAGAGTTGTCTTCACTACCATAAATAAATGTCAGTACGCATTTTCATACAAGAACTGTGACAAAAGAAAGATATAGGCTACTTTAATTGTTGTGTTATCAGTGTATTCTAAATGATACGTCTGATAAATATAACAACATATAAGTTGTAAATACATAACAATGGCAATATATTTTTAATATATAATATAATAATATAATTATATAATTTAGGGCAAATTATAGATATTGCAGCTTTGTATTCTTACCACTACAGGGCAGTGGATCCATTGATGACAGAAAGATGCACTTTTAGTGAACCTCAGAAAGGGAGAATACAGACCAATACAGTCATTATTAGCAGTGTTCTTACAGTTCCCTTTTATAATATTATATTGTAAACTATATTGTGACAGAAGTTTGGTGACAATTACTCATCATTGTGCTGTAAACAAAGTCGTGTTGCAGTTCTCACAGTAACCGCTAGATGGCAGCGAACACTCCAAGTTGTGTTTCCAAGTTGGAACGTGCAGCACAAAAATAATGACAATACACTAACAAAGTGAAATATAAAAGATTCTTCCAGTGTTTTAAATTCAGAAATACAGTTATCATGATAGAGATACATGGAATGTATGCATTGTACAGGGGTTAATAGTAATGGCAATTGTTGAAGAAATCTTTTGATATAAATACAATTAATATTGCGTGAAAAAATATCTATCATTCGAATATAAAAATGTCCTTTTTTACTCTAATTTGTTCAAACATTGTGATTCAGGGTTTACATTCTGTGTTGCCTTCAGGTGCTCGCCGTAAACGGTGGTGAACTCAATGACAGTGAACTGCATGCCATTTCCCACAATCCCTTGCGACACAGCTATATCACATATTTGATTAAAGGACCGCTGTTGTTTCGCTGGGAGTCTTGCCAAAAAAATCGAAACATTGAGCTTCCTTGGCGACATGATGTGCGACACCTCAAACCGAAGCTTTCGGGCGCAGTTGGCTGCCATCCTGGACAAGCTGACAAAGGCGGCTTTGATTGAAATTGGCAACCTGGCTGATGAATGCTCCTCCGTCCTTCACACCGAGATATCTCTGCACAAGACGGAGAACGAGGCTCTGAAGAAGAGATGTTACTCACTAGAGGTCCAACTGAGAGCAGCGAGGGAGGCGCAGACCTACCCTGCACATGTCAACAACGGTGTCAGCCGTCGGAACCCTGCAGGTCAGACCCCTAGACCTCTCTAGGTTGCCATACTATTGTTTGTAGCATGTTTGCTAGCTGTGCTGCACACTCCAACCATCTTAACTGAGTTACCTTCACAGTTACCTTCATGTCTTGGTGATATATATGAGCTCAAACATCTGTTCCTTCTTCTTCCAGATCAGCACCAGGCTGCTCCAGCCATGTTTGGAAAGGACTGGTGCATGGACCTGTGGAGAGAGGAGAAGCTGTCCTCTCAAAGGAGAGAGCCAATGGATGCTGCTGCTATGACAAGCATGGGAGCACACGTCAGTGAATCCTTTAATGCACTTAAAACAGAATGCGATTTTACCACGCATTGCACATACTCGGTACAGAGTATGTGCAGTAATACAGATAAATATGAAATGCTCACCACACATGCATATAATGAAACCTGCTGTATGTGTGTTGCTTCTAGGAGAAACAATAAAAGTGTGACTCCATCACATTACTTAAAGTAGCAGGCTAATAATAAGGTATAGGCTACAAAACAATGTGACCAGGATGTTAAATGAATCTAATTTCTGTCAGTAAAAGACACACAAAAACAAACACACACACACATACACAAAGCACTAAACACTGTGTTCTAGCTAGTTCTAACACTTCTTGAGGTCCCCTGAAAAATATTTGTGGTCTTGTTTGTATATTTGTGCATTTATTATCTTAATTTCTCTATTTGCATATGTTGCACTCTCCTGATACCCCTAACACCTCGGTTTGGTTTTTCCAATTCATGCTGATTGATCATTGTGACTGTACTTCTTTGTTAGGCAACTGACTTGATGGAAAGAGAACCTGATCTCATCTTCGTCAAGGAGGAGGCGTATGATGATCATCCTATTGGACAGCATATGAACCTTGCCGATAACAGAAAAAGTAAGTGTGGATTAAATATAAAACACAAAATCAAATCACCTTAATGATTTGTTTGTATGATGTAAATGTATTGTTTTGTTTTGACAGTTGTTGGGATGTTTGAGGACAGCATGCTTCATAGGGCAGTTGATGAACTGCAGCTTCACTCAGAGGATTTAAACAGCTTCCCCATGACGTCTGACAGTCAAATACAGCAGCACACACAGCCGACAATAATGGACAAGTTGATAGATGACGCAACCATGGGTGTTCTGGTTGACAGCACCAATCCTCCTTCAGCCACGGCGGAGTACTCAAACTATACCAACAATATCCCCACGAGTGCAACCAAAGAGGCTGCCATTCAGCCCAGACCTGTGAAGCAATTAAAACAGTTTGAGTGTTTGTTCTGCGGAAAAATATTCAACTACTTGAGCAGTCTAAAAGACCACATCAGACGGCACTCTGGTGAGAAACCGTTTAGCTGCTCTGTGTGCGGGAAGCGCTTTGCTCAAAAAACCTACCTGAAGCTGCATCAGCGTGTGCACTCAGGTGAAAAGCCGTACAGCTGTCCGGACTGCGGCAAAAGCTTTTCCCAGAAAAGCTCTCTGAACATACATCTTCGCACGCATACGGGGGAAAAGCCTTACAGCTGTGTGGACTGTGGAAAATGTTATGCGTACAAGTATGGCTTAAATCACCATCAGTGCTTCAACTGAATGGTCCAACTGTAAGCGGTTCAACACATGCCAATATGTTTATACAGTAAACCTCAGACCTGGATAAAAAAATATAGATTATAAATATTACGTCTATAATATCAACTATTTTTTATTATCCAACATTGGCGCTGTTGGGTTGGCACATGTTTAGCTTTATCGCAAAAAGAAATGGAGCAGCAGTTAAACAGCAGCTTGGAGAATAAGTGTCACATCCATGGATTTACTTTGATTGCTTAGGGGTCCTCTGCCAAATTATACTACACCCGCAGCAATTATTTATTATAGATCAGCTGAGACACAATAGCTGATCTAAACTATGACAAAAACACCTCATTTCCATTTCGTCAGTGCATGTGTAACATGTTATGAGTACCTAATATTCCAGGCCACTAAAGGCCTGTCCTAGATAATGCCAAAGTAATTACTTTGGGAAGTTTTGCACACATGTAGCATTAACCTCCAGAACTACCTCTTTGCCGCAACTCCTTATGTTTGCTTCAGCGATATATCTCCCATATGCCACACCTCATTTCTTGGCAGTAAACGGGGCAGGATGACTGTCTTATGGAAAAATTGAATTCTTTTAAAAGTGTTAATGTGTGATGCAAATGTCTATGTTTAAATAGTGTTAGTTATTTCTGTAGAAAGATGTTGTTGCCAAATCAAAATTCTTTTTTTCCTTGTATGCTTCAAGAGATATATTATCTAAACAAATAGTGATCCCACTATTTATCAGTCAGATGTGTTTGCGCAGAGCTCAGAGGATACTAAGATACGGTAATACCCATCCAAGGCACAGATGCTGTCTAGCAGACAGTACAGAAGTATCTGCTGCTCTGCCACCAAACTCAGGAGCAGTTTTTTCCCCGGGCTGCTATCACATAAAATTGGTAAAATGACTACAGTTGTACTATATTTATACAGTCCTGTTTTATATAGAGATGGTCTATGAAGATTAGGACTGACAAGTTGTCTGAATTTCTGAGGCGTCTTACTTCACAAAGCACTAACGTGTTCTGTTTAAGCTCAGGATGTAAATACTCCTATTGTGGGACATATTATTGCAAATTAGACTTCGATCACACCAAAAATAGATTTAAAGTGAGCATTCATGTTTAATCTAAAAGCAGATCAATGACAAAAACAATGGAAACATTTTTGACCACTTGTTTTTCTTTAAAGGCCCCATATTGTAGAACATGCAACTCTGTAAGCCTAAATTCTGTATAAAATGTCCCATAAATAATAAAAAAAAGTCCCACAGCTTGTATTCAGAAATTCTGCTTAGAACACTGACAATTAGTAGATGTCAGGGAACCATTAAATCATTGCCCAGCCTGGTTTAAAGCTAAAAAACTAGTAACAAGGTGCAGGTTTGTTGTCATTTCATTACATGTGCTTCAGTGCACTGTAGACTCTTGCTGGTTGCTTCTCTGACACATTCTAGGACCATGTGCGACTAACAATAAAAACGTGGGACCATTAAGTACTAGAATACAGAGCAAACATGGTATGAGGTGTTATTACACTAATGCAAGACACAACACATGACACATTCTAATTAAGCTACTAGTGCTGCTCTACTATCTCTCACTGACAGACTTCTGTCATTAAGTTCTGGTGAGCTCTCCTAGGAACGGGCCCTCCTCCAACCTCACGGTTTATGTGTGCCATTAAATGGTGGTTGAGGTTCACCTTTTGCGTGAAGGTCTTCCCGCATTTAACACAGCGGAAAGGTCTCTCGCCAGTGTGGATGCGTAGGTGACACTTCAGATTGCCTTTCTGTGTGAAGCCTTTCCCACAAAAGCTGCAGCTGTAGGGTTTCTCTCCTGTGTGGACCACATAGTGGATCCTCAAAGCCGATGGGTTGGCAAAGCTCTTCCCGCACAGCTCGCATGACTTAGTGATTCTATGAGAAGGCACCCGAGGGACACAGCTGTGAGAGTTTAACTTGTGTCTGTGGGGGAAATGCTGCTTACAGATGCTGCAAAAGTTTGACTTGTGTGACTTCATGTGGTGTGTTAGAGTGCCCTTGTGAAAGAATGACCTGCTACATATCTGACAAGTAAACTTGTCTGTATTTTGATGTCTGCGAGTTTTTTTTGAGTCTTTTTCTGTGCAGTCCTTAGTAATGTCTACAGGTAATGTATGCTGTTTGTCATGGCTGGGCCCGACTGCGGTGTTCACTGTTGGCTCCTGCTGACTTTCTTGAACAAACTGTACATCATCTTCGTCGTCATCTTCGATTGGAATAATATGACTGCTGAAGGCCTCTTCTGTTTCATTGATTGACAACAGCTGCATTGTTGCTTCTTCAATTCCATCTGTACACACAAGCTGCTCTTCATCCTGATCAAATGATAGACTGCAGGTGCTGCCATCCACAGAGTAACCAACTGACAGCTGCTCCGGATCCACCGCCACGATTTCTCCATGCTCTGCTGCACAGATGTAAGAAATCCAACACTTAGAAAATGAAAATTCCTAATTGTGTATGACAAATACTTCACACCTCTTACCTTCTGTGTTAAGTTTTTCCTCCGTGTCGTCCTCTTCTTTGATCTCAGCAACAGTAATTTGGTCAGGCAGAGTTACAACAGGCTAAAAACAAAAAACACAAGGCTAAAATCAGCAATGCCTTATTAGTTATTAACGAGGCCCAAATCATACAGGACTTCTTGGACTAATCCTGAATTTGGAGAGTGAAATATACCAATATTGATACATCAGCTTCTGTTCTTTATATCAATTTCAAACAACTGTAGCATATTACAAACCCAGACCCAGATGCTGAGTAAACAGTGGAGGTGAAGCATGCTCAAACTGTGCAATGACAGCATCATTCTGCATCATTTCCTGCATTATATTCTGTAAAAACCTTTTTTAGATGCATATGAGCGAATATACATAGATATAGCATAGACTGGCCTGATGTTGGCTGATATCAATCAATATGTAGGTTGGGCTCTACGATCACAGCTGTTTCAGTCAAAGAAAAAGAAACAAGAGTAAAAAAAAAACATTAAAACCTTCTCCGGTTCCAGCTTGTTCTAGCTCTGTATCTGTATGTTGATATACTGCTTTTGTAAAAAATAAATAAAAACACTTAACAACATAGTTAACCCGAGGACTGAAAAAAAATCCATATTCTGGCTAGACACATTACTGGGTCTAGCCATAATATTTTTTATAATATTAATATTGATAATAATATTCCATCATTATTATTTGGTTTTTGGATAATTTTACCAGAATTTTGTTTTAACATGTATCATCAAAACATTCCTCACACATGTTGAATAAACACATGTATGTATTCTAGTGTTTCGATTAGTTTTTTGTTAAATGTGCATGCTAACGTATCTACTTAAGTTTGTTTGCATTTATATATTTATATAGCATAACTTTTGTCTCACCGTCTCAGTAGACTGTGGTGAGTCTGAGCATCTCTGCAGACTGTATGGGTCTCTGTCTTTCCACAGATCCATACACCAGTCTTTCCCAAAGATCCCCTCTATAGTGGGAGGTGGAGACACTAAAAAAAGGCAAAGAACAAAACAGAGCGAACAGTAAATACAGAGGCGATACCTGATGCTGTTTACTATGACTTCCACGTACCATGGGCGTCCCCGTCTTTGTGGCAGGCAGTCTGAACGCCCACGCTGCGATAACTTTTACACAACTTGGGGGCGTCGCTCCTCACGATAGTCAGCTCACACTCCAGACTGTTTACCTTCTCTGCTAGAGCTGAATTAACAAACATGAGCCGGGACAGTTCCAATCGCAGCTCAGCCGAGTCTTCATCCACCAGTTTGCAGACCTGACTCAGGGCAGACCTGGCCATCGTCTCCATGATGGAGGAGAGCTGTGAGTGAAAAGAGAGGCGGCCCGACATGGCTGAAAGGAAGAGTAAAACTCCTCGTACCTAAAATAAAGTCCAAGAAGCTTGGAAATACGAAAAGAAAACATTCATTAAGTGTACGCGAAGCTAATTTAAGCCAGCGATACACACAAAGCGGGACCCAAATAAATGTTGCAATGATGACGTGTTTCCGGCGGAAGTAGCCAGTCAGCTGAGCTGTATTACCAGGCTTCCTGGTTTACAATTGAAAGCGCAAGCCGATGTCTTTTCTTCAGTAAATTGACATACATGTAAACCGCTCTTTCTCATATCTTAGTAGAATTCAGTAGACGGGACCGGGACAAGCGAAGACAAACGAATATGAACACGGAAAAGGACTTTTCTCCTCTGACGCCCAACATTGTCAGGGCTCTGAATGATAAACTGTACGAGAAGAGGAAAGTCGCTGCTCTAGAAATTGAGAAGCTGGTGCGGGAGTTTGTGGCCCAGAACAACTCCACTCAAATCAAGCACGTAATCCAGATTTTGGCTTCGGAGTTTGCCCTCTCTCAGCACCCTCACAGCCGAAAGGGGGGTCTTATTGGACTGGCAGCTTGCTCCATCGCCCTCGGAAAGGACTCGGGTCTGTATCTGAAGGAGCTTATTGAGCCTGTACTCACGTGTTTTAATGATTCAGACAGCCGCTTGCGCTACTATGCCTGTGAGGCTCTCTATAATATAGTCAAAGTGGCCAGAGGAGCTGTGCTGCCACATTTCAACTTGCTTTTTGATGGTCTCAGCAAGCTTGCAGCAGATCCGGACCCTAATGTGAAAAGCGGATCAGAACTCCTGGACAGACTGCTGAAAGACATTGTTACAGAGAGCAACACGTTTGATTTGGTGGCTTTTGTTCCGTTGCTGAGAGAGAGAATCTACTCCAACAATCAGTATGCCAGGCAGTTCATCATTTCTTGGATCCATGTCCTAGAGTCTGTGCCAGATATCAACCTGTTAGACTATCTCCCTGAAATCCTGGACGGCCTGTTCCAGATACTGGGAGACAACAGCAAAGAGATTCGGAGGACATGTGAGGTGGTGCTGGGAGAGTTTCTGAAGGAGATTAAAAAGACACCGTCCAGTGTGAAATTTGCAGAGATGGCCAACATCCTGGTTATCCACTGCCAGGTTGCAGATGAGACCAAACTGACAAATGATCTGATCCAGCTGACTGCTATGACGTGGATGAGGGAGTTCATCCAGCTCGCGGGGAGAGTGGTGCTCCCCTACTCGTCTGGCATCCTGACAGCAGTGCTGCCTTGCCTTTCCTATGATGACAGGAAGAAGAATACCAAGGAAGCTGCTAGTGCCTGTAATCACAGTCTGATGAAACTTGTGACTCCTGAAGATGATGAGGATGATGAGGAGGAAAAGAGTGCAAGCACTGGGTCGCCATCTAGAGAAGATGGCCAGCCCAAAACAGAGGCAGATAGCAGCAATATGTTAAATGCATCGCAAGACTCTGTTGGTTTCAGTAATATCAGTTTCTTCACCCCAGCGACTTCTGATCGGCCTCAGGTAAGTCTAGACCTGGACGGTATCGTTCAGGTTTTAGACCGTCACCTCCATGACTCCTCTACTGGCATGATGACACGCATAGCTGTGCTCAAATGGCTCTATCACCTCTACATCAAGACACCACGCAAAATGTTCCGCCACACAGACAGCCTGTTCCCGATGCTGCTGAAAACACTGTCCGATGAGTCAGATGAGGTCATTCTGAAAGATCTGGAGGTCTTAGCTGAGATAGCCTCATCCCCCGCCGGCCAAACGGACCAAGCCTTGTCCTGCGACAGCACTGACAACAAACTAGTGCTCAAGGTACCAGAGGGTGCCAAGCCAGGACAGCAGCCTAGCTCAGGCTCCAAAGCAGTGGACTCCTCCCCCTCCACCCCCAGTATGAACTCCTATTTTTACAAGTTCATGATCAACCTTCTAAAGCGTTTCAGTCTGGAGAGGAAACTTCTGGACAACAGAGGGGCTTTCATCATCAGACAGTTATGTCTGCTGCTTCATGCAGAGAACATCTTCCACTCCATGGCTGACATCCTGCTCAAGGAGGAGGATCTCAAATTTGCCTCCACCATGGTTCAGACCCTCAACACCATCCTTCTCACCTCAGCGGAGCTCTTTCAGCTGCGTAACCAGCTTAAAGACCTTCGCACTCAGGAGAGCTGCGCTTTGTTTTGCTGCCTCTATCGCTCCTGGTGCCACAACCCTGTGGCCACTGTGTCTCTCTGCTTCCTCACACAGAACTACAAGCACGCCTATGACCTTATCCAAAAATTTGGGAATCTGGAGGTGACAGTAGACTTCCTGATGGAGGTCGATAAGCTGGTGCAGCTCATAGAAAGCCCCATTTTCACCTACCTGCGTCTGCAGCTCCTAGATGTGGAGAACAACCCGTATCTGATAAAGGCACTGTATGGTCTGTTGATGCTGCTGCCACAGAGCCAGGCCTTCCAGCTGCTCTCTAACCGCTTGAAGTGCGTCCCCAACCCTGAGCTAATGAGGACTGTGGATGAGTCCAAGTATATGGACTCCAAACAGCAGGCGGCCTCTAAACGTGCCTCTCATGCTCAGATGGATTACAACGAGCTGCTGCAGCATTTTGACCGTGTCCAGAGCAAACACCTGGAGGTCCGACACCAGCGCTCTGGGCGGGCCAATGATCACCCTGACAGGAAGCTGATGTGAAGTTACTGTAGTGAAAGATAAAATGTCAAAGACGGGATGATCAAATGTTATCAAAGCCAAAAAGTATTTAGTATAATTAGAAGACTGGGTGTACATTCTTTGTTATTATAAGGAGCATGTTAGAAGAACATATATTTAATATGTACTATAAAAAATAAATAGTTCCTTCTGTGTAAATTGAGAATCTGCATATTCCACACATCGCATCTAGTGGTAGTAAAAAAATAGCCATATTCTGAGATTCCTTCATGCCGTGTCAGCAGCTAAATAAAGTGGTCACAGTGTTTGTAGTAAAACTGGCATGCATTTCAGACATGTAGCACAGTATTCATGTCATTTGATTTCCACATGAAAAACTGTAGTTTCTTCTTGTAAACACAAGCGTGTGTACTTCTTAACTTCTTATGTGTTCAGGGTTGCCTTAATCTGTCTGATGAAGTTTTCAACAAAAGCCTTAATGGCTGGCATAAATTCTTGCTCATCACATCTGTCAGCGCAGTTGATTTGAAATGTTACCCTCTGCTTTTAATGTGCTTATGTTAATCTGCTATTAATTTTATATATCGGGTATTAGTTTTGTTTGTACAATTGATCTAGCATTCCTGTTATGTTTTGCACTTTTGTCATTGCTGTGTGAAAATCAATAAAGTGGACCATGTGATTAAAAACATCCATGTGTGAAACGGCAGCAGGAGGAGAAAGCTACTGACACATTAGTGTCATTATATATTATGCACTAGTGGTTTGCTCTACCCAGTTAATGTGATTAAAAAACTAATGAAGACCTCTTAATTAGTGATAGGTAGGGATTTTTAGCACAAGATTTTTCATTATATTGGAGAAAAGGCAGAAATCATCAAAAATGAATTGAAAGCTTTTCTGTGATATAAGTTTATATGCTCTCATATTAGGTTGCATTTTATCTTAATGTGTCTCAGAGAAACTGACAGAAGCCCTGTCCAGCTTGTTTTGAAACTGAGCTGCAACAAGCATGCTGATTTATGGTGAAACTGGAGGAGCTGCTTCTCTCTTACTGTCTCGTCTGCTGCACTTAAACACCAAAGGAACATGCTGTACTATCACAGAGAATATCTACTCTTACTGCAGTGGAGACCCATCAGTGCTGCTTCGAACTTCACAGATGGAGGCTGACATCCCCTGTCAGGAAGTGGACGAGTCCTGCTGTGCTGTGTGTGGAGAAACCTTCCTGACTCCTATGGTCCTCTCCTGCATCTGCTGTGGCTGTGGCTTTTGTAACTACTGTTTGGAGCAGTTTTGGATACAGCATGGTACTAAGGAGTGTCCTCTCTGCTTTGAAGCTGGCCGTAGACTTCCACAGAAATCATGTGAGGCACATGGCGAGGATGTGTTTCTCCTCTGTGTATTGGATCTGGATCCTGTCTGCTTAAAGTGCAGCAGATCAGGCCTGCATATGAATCACAGAGTGTATCCCATAAAAGTGGCATTCACAGATCGTAAGGTAAGCAAAATGAAAGTCTCTTCTTAAAATAAATGTTTCCTCCTGTGGTTCCTTAACCATTTACAAACAATTTCTGTAAATCAGTACAGTGGCCCTGTGCAGGGCCAAGCATGCTGACTCTGACTATCAGTGGCTGTGAGCTGCTGCCCTGCACTGGCATGGACACAAATTAGATTTTCACCTTGGCATGTCAACAACATGACTTCTTATTTGGGCAGATGCTGCTTAGAGGTGCTGACTTAGAATAACATTTTAACTGGATTCATTACAGACAGTGCATTAAGTACCAACTCTCACTCCACTTTTTGACATATAACATGATTAATGTGATACATGCCTTATTGCGTGAATACCTTATTACACTATGTAAGGATTTGATTGGAACTAGCAGTGTTCCATTCTTTAAAAATAAGGGAGTGTAGAATACCACAACTAATCAATCAGAATTCAACACTGCAATGGAATCTGGTAGAATTTCAATCATAACATATGTAAGATACATGGGTGATCACAGTGTAAGGAGTAGAGACAGTGCAAATCCATGGCAGTATCATATTACATTCTCTTCATGAACACACTCAATTTATTTTTGTGCTGTTTACACACCTTTAATTTAATTAAATCAATATATCTTTTTTTTAATTATTATTTTACCATGACTGGTTAAAGTTTGCTCCCTTTCCCAGAAAAAAACTTCACAGTGAAAAATACCTTCCAGTGGTCACCACGTCTGTCTATTTATACCCTCACCCTGAGTCTTATTTTGGACATTGTTTCTTAGTCAGTGCTTTCATTACACTTTGACTGCTGGTACTTTTCACAGACTTCTCAAATAACTAAGGATAACCATAACACGAATATGATTCGAAGTTCATCTTGAGTGTGAATATAATCCCGTCATCACCTTCGTCTCTTCTGTCATGTGTTCGTGTATACAGATATGATCTCTTGGAAGTGAAATTTGTTTTATTCTGAGGGGTGGTGTTTATTTGAGAATGCCCAAAGTGCATGCTCCAATGCAGCACAACATAACAGGGGATATGCCTCTGGGAGCTGAGGTATTAACACTTATTCCTGAGGTTAAGATGAGGTAGCCTCGCATAGGCATGGGAGTGGCTTCACGTCCTGCTCTATCATCAAAGTCCTGTGAGGAAGTATGGCCACCAGACGTGCTCATCTGGAGGATGACCTTTCCTGTCCGATTTGTGGGAATATCCTCAACCAGCCTGTGGTGCTGACATGCAGACACAGATTCTGTAAAGCCTGCCTGGGAGACAGCTGGGACGCACAAGGCAGTGGGGATTCACACTACTGCCCTTTGTGCTGGCGCCGTTCCTCCATGGATCAAATGGTGGTGAGCTCTGTGCTGGACAAGGCCTGCGAGTCCTTTAGGGAAGACAGAAGCAAGAATGATCCAGAGGCTTGTAAAGAACACGGGGAGAAGCTCTCACTTTTCTGTCTGGAAGACTTGGAGCCGATCTGCGACGTGTGTGGAAAAGCATCTGCACACTCTGGACACAGGCTCTATCCCATTGGGGAAGGTGCTCATGACTGTAAGGTAAGCATGTTGATGTCACAGGGTTAAGTTCTCAACAGCATTTTACTTTAGACACTTTTTTTTTATTGTTGGACATACCTTCAACATGAGCTGCTGGGGATGTATTAGATCACATTTTCTTAGTTTTCTTTCAAATAACTACGGGTGTTATGAATGATGATGGTGGAAGTTGTTAAAATATGCCACAACAAATGGAAAATTAAGCTTTCATAAGTCACATTGTCTCGGGACTTTAATTTAAAGTGTGCCATATTTCTTCCATTTGTTTTTTTCTTTTGTTCTTTTTTTCCTCTATCTGCATATGCTGACACAGTATGTGTAAAGGTTTTTTTGGCAGAGTTCCTTAACCTTCTAATAATAGATTTATATATTTGGTTTGCTGTTGCTATTGGTGTCCCGAAAGGACTGAAACATGACTCCTACGTGCTTTCTGTGACACCACATTCATTCTGCTGCTTTCTCTTGAGGTCTTACTGTGAAATAAATCTGTTGGTCAAGCTATTGTATCACTGTCTGGGTCCTTAAGCCGCATGAGCCCAGTTACGCTCAAATTACCAGAGCCACAGATACTTTTCCACGTGTCCCTTCAATTTGCTGCTGCTGTATTGTGCAGCTTTGCGTTTACATGGAATGCTGTCATGCAGCAGCTGAAAGCCTCACATTGTGGTGACAGCATGGCCACCTGCTGGAATGTATTGAAGAGTTGATGCCCTGTCACTGACTTTACAGGCAGAACTGAAGAATGCTCTGTTGCCTTTGAAAGACAAGTTGCAGCTATACAGGAAGGCTAAAACTGTCTGCGAGGAGATGGCAGAACACGTCAAGGTACTGTCTAAAGGTCTTAATGTTACTTTACAGAGAGGTGGTGATTACACATCAGTCATGTCTACTTCCAGAACCAAGCTGTACACACTGAAGCACAGATCAAAGAGGAGTTTGAGGCCCTTCACCGTTTCCTGAAGGAGCAGGAGGAGGCGAGACTCTCTGCTTTAAAGGCTGAAGAGGGTCAGAAGAATCTGTTGATTAATCAGACCATTGAGGAAATGAGCAATGAAATTGCATCCATTTCTAACACCATCAGATTAGTGGAACAGGAGATGAACGGCAAAGACATCCCATTTCTTAAGGTAGATAAGATAAGATGAATTTGTTGCACAATGATTTTCACATTATTTTAAAGTTGTTCTCCTTAACTTTTAGAATTACAAGGAAACAGTAAGGAGGTATGTGTTATTACTATTATACGATTATATCTATTGTATTTTTAGGAGAAAACACCTTTACAGACACAATTCTCACTTTCTTTTTCAGGACCTGGCGAACATCTCTTGATCCACAGATGATATCCGGAGCTCTGATTGATGTGACCAAGCACTTAGGCTCTTTGAAGTATAAAGTATGGGAGAAGATGAAGAGTATAGTTAAATACAGTGAGTTCCTCAAATGATACTGTTTTCTGCTCTGCTATTATCCCGTCAGTGTAATAACTTCTGTTTTTTTTGTGTGTATTAAGATCCAGTACTTCTGGACCCCAACACAGCAGCGAGCTGCTTCATCCTCTCTGAAGATCTCACAGTGGTTCAGAATTCTACTCAGATTTTTAAACTTCCAAACAACCCAGAGCGCTTTGACATCAGTGCTGAGATGCTGGCTGCTGAGGGCTACTCTTTTGGACGCCATAGCTGGGATGTGGAGGTGAAGGACAACACCTACTGGGTGGTGGGAGTCGCCAGCGAGTCCATTAACAGGAAGGGTAAGCACGTTCTAACTCCAGCAGAGGGATTCTGGACTATAAGGTTTCGTAATGGGGAGCACAAGGCCTGCACGGCGCCGTGGGAGCCACTCAACATGAGTAAGAAGCCAGATGTGATAAGAGTGGTTTTAGACATGGACAGAGGCAAGGTGGCCTTTTACGACCCCGGAGAAAGAAAACCCCTCTACACCTTCACAAGTATCATCACACCCACTGTATACCCCTACTTTTGCACAGCTTGCAAAGAGCATCCTTTAAAAGTCCTACCTACAAGGATATCCATATCAACGGACCATTGATTCTCATTCGAGACAAATTTAGTGATTTTTTTTTCTTTTGCATTGACGTCTGTGAGCATGTGTGTTAATACCTCAGGAAGTGTTTTTAATGAATGACAAACGAAAAATGAATTTTAAAATATTTAATCTGAGTTACAACAAAACAACTGTAATCTGGGATTGTAAATATCTTCACAATCTCTACCACCTATATATTACTACACTGATAACATTTGTTACACTAAGCCAGTCATGATGTGTGACTCAGCTTTGCATGACATAAAGTCACTTCTGTAATTTCCACATTCATTTCCTTTCCATAAAAATAACAGATGTGGAGTTTTTTGTTTTGTTTTTTTAAAAAAAGGCACATACAGTAACGGTGCTTGTGTGATTTGCAAACCTATGCCAGTGCTGTTCAGAGGTTCAAACCTGACGAGTGCAGTTAGTTTTCATCGCATTACAAACTAAAGATTCTACGGTTAGTATTTCAACTAACTGTTCTTCTGCATGCAGTCTGGTCTCTCACAGCAGTAACTCAAACATTGTTTAAATCTAAACACAATTAGCTTCATGCAGCTTATTTCAAAATAAATTTATACCCTGTAACAATGTTTGACTATTCTTTATATTCTAACCATGTTATTGTAGCTTTTTTCCTATTTTTGATTGGAAGATATCCTCTCTATGTGCGGACATGCTCAAGGGCTTTATCAGGTATTCATTTATTAAAAACAAGCTATTAAAAGGGAATAAATGCACTCATTTCTTGGTGTGTTACTTACACAGTGTTAAAATCTGTAACAGTACTCTGTCTATGTAAGTAGCCCTCTCCTCTTTGTTCCCTGACGGGGTTTAAATGCAGCCACTGGGGCACCACGCCTGACTGATGCAGTCTCCGCCATGTGCATACCTCACTTTCAACACCACCCTGACTGCCTGGCAATGATATCCATGTCATAGCGACATTCTTCCCTCCGTTATAGCATTGTACAGCTCCTCGTCCACGGCATCGTAACGTGCAGCTCTAGTGTTCAAAAAGTAGATCTGGTCGGTTGTGAGTCGTGGGTCATATCCCTCCCTCTGCAGGCGCGTTTTCTGGATTTTAAATGTACCTATACAGGGATGTTAAAATAGACAAAGCAGGTCATTAACCCTCTGGATCCCACGCAGTTCTCAAGTACTGTATCATTAGAAGTCACTGTCTGCTATTAAAGCCAGGTGTACCCAGCCTTTGATAACTGGGGTAGTCTACGACCCTCCTGAAAACCTTGTACAGGAAAAGGGGCTTAGGAAAGACCATCTTACCAATACTGGAGAAAAGTCAGGTCTCTTCTACAAACCAGTTTTTCACACTTGAGAGCATTTTTAAACAACCTTTTCAGTGCATTGTCAAATTTCCTTGGAAAACTTTCTGTTGGCAATTTTAAAGCACTAATTCCATGTGAAATCATCAGTGATGTTTAATATTCCATAAACCAAGCAGAGCTAGTGGCATAGTTTACCTGTGGTGTCAACATGGGGGGAAATTCGCAGGAAAACAGGACGTGCATATGGAGGGAGAGATCGCTGGATCATCTGCAAGAAGCTGCTGCAGTCAAAACTCCCTGCGGAGTTTGCGATGGCGGCCATGCCTGCCTTACCTTCCACACCTGGTTTAAAATGGACATAAATGCTTATAGCAATCGGTACAATCTAAAGTGAGATGAGGAAAAGACTCAATGTCTCAATGTGATGCTAAAGGTAAACAAAATCAGCCATTACCCGGTACTGCCACACCATACACAGCCACATCTGTTTGACCCAGAAGACTGCTAAGTACACCCTCCACCTCAGTGGTGGAGACATTCTCCCCTCGCCAGCGGAAGGTGTCCCCGCTTCGATCACGGAAGTACATGTAGCCTAGTTCATCCATCACCAGCACATCACCTTGGGTATATAGAAAGCACATCAGCTGCCAGTTCTGGGTGACTAATTAATAACACTGTCATGTTTGTATAAAGACGTTCAAAATGAAAACTAGGAGATGTGTTGACTAAATATAACTTTGAGAGAACAAAACCTGATAAATATGCAGAATCATTCTTTTTGAAGACATTGTGAGCTATCTTCTTCTTTGTAGCATCTTGGTTAGCATAGCCATCAAAACGCCGCAGTGGATCCTGCTGGTTGATGCGACCTACCAGAAGCCCTGGCTCACCTGCAATAAACAGAGCAGTGTGACTTTTAAAAGGCCAAACACATTTAAATGACAACCTAGGGTCATTATTGGGCATCAGATAATCAGAATTTACCAGGACGGCAAGGCACACAGAGACCCCGGCTGTCTCGAACAAGTTCCATGGTTTCCTCATCGACCCTCACCAGACGGATGGGGTACACAGTGGGAAGAATCCGACTGTTAAATCCACAGGCTCCCACCTGCCAGAACAGAGCATGATAAACTCTGATCCAATTCACAATGCATCAATAACAACTCAAGTAATACTGTAATTCCTGACTTTGCCATCCATGTTGGCTATGCTACAGTTGCACTCAGTTGCTCCGTAGAACTCGCCAATCTGTGCCACACCAAAACGCTCCATAAAGGCTTCCCACACACTGGGGCGCAGTCCATTCCCCACCGCCAGCCGAACTTTGTGGCCCTTCTCGGATGGTCGCACCGGCTGAGACAGAAGATAGCGGCAGATTTCCCCAATGTACTGCACCACCTAAAAGAGGGAGAAATCTTGTCATTGTTTCAGTACAAATTTAATGACTTGATCTGAATATTTTCTATGCATAAACTCTTACAGTGCAGTTGTACTTAATGCAATCTTCCCAGAAGCGACTGGCAGAGAATTTCTTCTTCACCACCACAGTGAGCCCATTGATCAAACACTGACCAACTCCAATAATATTACCTGGTGAGAAGAAAAAGTTTGCACTTAGATTAATCAAAACCAAGAGGGTCAAAATATAGAGGTTAGAATCAAATACCTGCTGAATGATAGAGAGGCAGGCAGTCGTAGATGATGTCTTCAGGGCGCATTCGGAAGGCAAAATACCCAAAAGCAGCAATTCTGTAGTAGCTGCCATAGAAAAACAGAAGATTAGCTGTACAGAAACAGACAGCAGAGAAAGCAGCTTTCTCAGAGCGGTTGTTTACAGGAACATACCGACTGTGTACAACTATGGCGGCCTTGGGCAGTCCTGTGGTTCCAGAGGTGTAGATATAAAATAGACGATCTACAGAGAAAGAAACAGGAGTGCATTACAACTTCAACAGTAAAGACACTTAAAAAGGTTTTTAAGGCATCGTAAATATTGCTGGAATGCTGTTCAGGATTCCAAAGAGTCCACAGTAAAGAGAAGAATACTGAAAATAAAACTGTTAGAGAGATTCAGAGTTAGGCTCAGCAGGACATAAGGTACTCACCATTCATGCCTTTAGGTGGGACACATGGTGAAGGAGTGTGCCTGGATGCAGTGGCTAAAATTGGATCCAGAGCTTGTGCACCCAAACTGGCCAGATGTTCTGCCCTGACTTCCCCTGTACAAAACCGTATCATGGACTCACTGATGGCGGCATTGACCTCGGACATAGCTGGGAAGAGACAAGTGAAGTCAGCGCAAGTTCTCTAGATGTGTTGATAACACAATGTTAACTGTGTGTGATCACCAACAACAGATCCTGACCTCATGACAAGTCAGAAGACATGGTCATTATCACGGTTTATGTTGACACTGTGACATTGCCGACTCATATGATGTTTGTAGACAGCATTTTAAAACAGAGTCTGCTTTATTAATCATCTATCCCTGGCTTATTTTTCTTACCATCAGCCAGCTCAGCTCCAAACACAATAGCTCGGGATCCTGACACCCCGATGCAGTGCAGGAGGGGGTCGCAGCGGAGACTGAAGTTGATTAGTGCTGCTTCCACTCCAACTTTGGCCAAGCCCAGCCAAAGTGCCACTTGCAATGGCCTACTTTCCATGTAGAGGGCAACCACGTCACCGGAGACCCACCCCTGACTCCTTGCCCAGTGGGCCACAGCATTGGAGAGCTCGTCCAGCTGGGTAAAGGTCCAGATTTCACCTGTGGCCTCATAGATGAGTGCTGGTTTATTTGGATGGCGTTTTACTGTCTGAGCAAAAATGGAAGGGATGTTGCTTCCACTGTGCAAGTAACGCCACAGAGCCACCTTCACCCGCAACAGCACATACAAACCACTGAGGGAAAGAAGAGGAGAATTTGACGTAAGTACAAAAACCTCTATGCAGTATCATAACTTTAATTTGCCAAATCTAACTTACTTAAGGTCTCTCTTTGCAGTACGTGCAGCGATGTAGAAGTATTTCCAGCTTCTCGTGCCCAGATACACTCCAAGGCCTGCTGCCAGAGTCCAGGACCAGGACACCCCGAAGAGACGCAAGAGTCCCACGGACCCCAGAGAGGCTGAGACACTTGCTGCATTGTGCATTCTTGTCACGGTGTAAAAGAAGAAAGATGTCCTTTCATCAAAGAATAGGCTTAAGCTAAAGGCTAAACGGGTTCTGGCTGGCGCACTGTAGTACAGGGTGGTACACACATGTTCGGGAAACTTTTTAGAGTCAAGCTAACAAATCTGACAAAAGTTACAGCTCACGTTTAAGCAGCGCATGTAAACAGAGGCCACGTCAGGTCAAACGATCATTGTTGTTATACAGCGGCGGATATTATGCACACAACTTACCTACGAGTCAATACACAACAGCGATGTCACCTTTCACCCGATAACCCCGCCGGTCGACACAACTTGTCACCTGCACACTTTCGCGGAATCTACCGTGTGTACGAAACAGTCCTCCGGCGTCCCAAACAACTACAATGTGGCGTTTTCGGGAAAAGCAGTAGTTTTGAAGTGTTTGAGTTGTTTTACAATGCGTCGCTGCTAAATAGTTATATTTGAAAATATGCCAAACGTACGTTAGCGAGTCCTAAATGCTGGCAGTAGGAGAGCATATAATTTGTGCCCGAGTGGCAGGAAGTGATAAAAATCAGGATGAGAGCAGTGAAATGCAGAGTGGATCAAGCTATTTTCTGTACTCCATATTGAATGGAGTCACCGCTGGGAGAAGCTCCGCCCACCACGGGTGTGACCCTCCTCCAGCAGCTCAGCCATTGGTTAAAATCGGAGCTTGTCACACTTTCTTCGCTTTTTATTGGATGAAAATCACTCCGCCCCACGGCCCACCGCCCGTTTTTTTCAGGCCACTGCTTTTGATAACAGAACCGGCACAGACTACTAAGTAAATGTTGTGAAGTGTAGAGGAAGTCCGATCCAATCTCTTATTCACGTCACGACTTTCAGCCTCTTGGCTTCCTAAGAATGGACTTCACAGAGTCCAATTGAAACAACAGAGAGCAACCTACATACATATTCACAAAACATGTAAATAAAAATGTTTAATGTAGTTATAAGATAAACTTTTGCTATTGACTTAAAATCTGTGTGTGACTGCACTGCTGTTGTTTGCTGTGTCTCTGTGTCTCTGTGTATAGAGACCACAGCAAACTCTGAAAAGCACTGTTCTTCTGAATAGAATGTAAACCCAAGGGTCCAGGATCTGATTCCAGGAGGCCATCCTTAAGCTCAGCAGAGTACAATCTTTTGCATGAGCTGAGCCACTTTGGTTAAGCTGCATCACAAGAATGTGGACCTAGAATGTGGGAGAAACAAAACGGCTGGAATGTAGGTCATGCTTCTTCTTTATCTATTGTTGTAAAGGTTCTAACCCATAAAACTAAAGTACTCACAAGAAAGGGGCTCCAGCAGACACAGGAAATCACTGTGATCACTGCCAGTTGCACCATCATCTCCACATCCAATGTACAAAACGAGGAGGAAGATGTTATGGTCGATGCACGGCGAGCGTAGTGAACTGGAGGCATTTTGTGAATACTGGAGGACTTCATTCTGCCGTGCAGCAACACCAGACCACTCAGAATGTTGCAGAGCTGAGAAAAAATGAGCGCAGAGAGGCCCAGAACCGAGAAGGCCAGAGCCAGATTAGTGTCATTAGCTTCAGTCTTTCGAGTATGGATCTTCAGGAAACACCATGTGTTTGGTTGCTGGATGGTATATTTTGTTTCAAAAACAAAAGGTAAAAGTGACATCACTAGTGCAAGGGAGGACAGAAGTAACACGGCTCTTTGTATGTGAGTCACTGTGATCATAGAAGCATGGAAAAATGGCTGGGTGATGGCCACACAGCGCTCCACCGCCATGGCACAACCAAACAGCAAAGGGCATAAGCCAAAAAACACCATGGTTGCTCCAAAGAACTGACAGAGGTTACTGTCTGACTGTAAGCTCTGCATTTTATAAAGCTGGCCTATGTGCAGATACACTGCACAGGCACCTGGGATCAAATGGCCTCCGAGGTCAGCCATAAGCAAAGCTATTGTTAGCATTAGAAACGGTGTCTTGGATTGGCGGCGGAATCTGACACGGGATTTAACCAATAAGCCCAGAGCAGTGAGGTTTGAGATGGTGCCAAAAATCATAGTGAAGCAGGACAACCCGAAGCCAGAAGGTTTGAAGGTGCTGTTGTTGTGCTGGTCGGAGGAGTTGATCTTCGGGACTGGTTGTAACATCATTAGTGAAGGTGTTGCCATCTTTATTGTCATCTGCAGAGAATTACAGGTATAGTTTAGTTGACATCCACTGAGGCTGAGCTAAGATTTTATGCCAATATTATGTAAAATGGAAATCAGGCAGCTACAGAGAAGCTTTTAAAAATGATTCATGCTTTTGACCTCAAAGACCAATTACACCAAGTGGTCTAGTGCCACTTAAAACTTAATTAGAAGCTATAGTTGTAGTTGTATAGTTGTGGATGGAACCCTGCTAAAGCCTGTTTTCAACTCTCCATTTATTATGCAACATGCACATAGAAGAGCCTGATCAGAATTACGAAAATATACTGTTTGTAAAGCCCAGATTTAAATAAAGAAAATACTAAACATCAATATAAACCCTCGGGAACCACTGTCAAACTTTACCTTCACACTTTTGTGCATGTTTGGAAAAATTTTTTTGCACACCACACCCTGCATTGTCTGTTTCACAAAAGGCTGTTCTTCATTTCAGCACACTTGGTTCCACCATTGATGTCTCAACTGCCAAAAACACTTTTTTTTTTACTATTTCATCCTCATTGAAAGCTCACTATGACTTCTATATTTCCACAAGTATTCACTAAACTGTCTGTGTCTCACATTGTAAGGCTGCAGAACAGCTTTTTTTCAGGTAATAAGTAGTTCAGCTTAGAATTAAATTTACAGTGATACGACACACAATTATAATTTGACACACAGCATTTTTCTTTGTGTTAGTTGATATTTTATGTCATTAAACTAATCAGCAGGGTGTCAGCTTTAATTAAGTGATTATCACCCTTCGGTATCCCATGAGGCTCGATGTCTGTAACAGTAATCTGGTCTCACTGCAGTTCCTTCGAACACAAAAATATTGTGCATTGACTTTATGTAAACCATAGAAGATAAGAAGTAAAATTACAGTAACTGTTCCAGGAATAGACATGCCTTCAGATAAGCAGAAAATAAACAGCCAAAGTTCCAGCTTCTGGTAGAATTTTCATGTATCTCCTCTAACATCTCCTGTGTACAATCATTACATTTCTCCTGTTACTGACACAGAAGCAATCACTGAAGAAGTAACCAAATAATTGCATGATTTAAATGACTCGAAGCATGAAAGAAAGATGAGAGAAGCGTTACAATTCCCCCAACAGATACTAAATATCAAACATCAAAAGTTTAATCTCCTCTTTAATTCTAGTTTTTTTGAAACTCTGTTCATTAAACAACACAGCAATCACAGCCAAAAACCAAAATGCACTCCATAGTGCTACTGGTACATAATAGCATGTTTAATGATTATGTCAGAATCTCTTATAATCACAGTGTACTAAACAAACAAAATTAATGCAAAACTTTCCTTATATTTAGATGTCTACAAGCCTATTCTTTATATTTTTCTTTAACTAGAGAGAGATATTCTAAATATGAGAGTAAAGTATCATTAGCTGCTAATGAATAATACATCTCACTTACCTCCAGATGCCTCTGAATGATGCGCAGGCGAATAAAGAGAGGACAAATGTACCTCTTCAGCTGCTCACCACCTCCCTTTATTTCTCCTTGCCTTCTCTCTCAGCTTCTCCTTCTGCAGGGTCCAGCTTTCTACCTCTCCAGAGACTTGGCAGTTATTTTATCTCTCTTTACTGGACCTGTATTTTCCATCCTCCTTCCATTCTCTCCATCCTCTCTGCTGACCTCAGCCATCACTTCAGTTTTGTAGTATTGATTCTCTGCTAATGCTCTCAGATACTGTTAACATTTTAGATAGCAGATAACAGTCTTAAAATAAAAAAAAGAGATCCCTCTGTTTTTTTTTCACATTTGTCACCAGACACTTTCAGATATTTCTGAATATTTTAGAATCTATGTATTTAAATATGCTCCATTCATTATTGTGTATTAACACACACAAACACAGAACCCACTCCTCATTTTGTTTGTTTGCTTGTTGAAACCCAAGAGGCAATTTTGAGACTTCGGAGTTGTTTTTGGAACTGCGGTCTGTGATCTGGCTGTGATCTCACATAAGCAGGAAGGAAGATGAAAGAGTCACCCATTTCCTCTTTGAGTATAACTGTTTATCAAGCAGGCATATCCCGCTATTTAAAAGGAGTGTAATCCATGACAGGGCAAAGACACAAAATATCATTACACCAGTGTGTTTGCTCTTTGATGAAACTTTGTTGAGTAAACTGAGATAGATTGTTCAGCTGTGACAAATGACATGTAGTTTATTTTCCCTTAAGGTGATACCATCACACAGAAGCCTACCACACAAGGTTACACACACACAATTTATTTATTTTAAAGCAAAAATATAAAAGTGTGTTCAAACCAATGTTTTCAACAGGAGACAACAATTATCCTTGAAACTGACGTTTTTGAAACATTTACTAAATGAACTTGGTAAATAAACTCTTTTTAAATATTAAACTAGTAGCAGGAATGCAGTCAATATGAATATATCTTGTATCGCCCAGCAATATATACAGAAACAGACATTTAAAATATAAATTTCTCACATAATTACACTAAAGCCACAATAAATGTGTCAAAAATATCCCCAGATTGTCTTTGCTGGTAGACTACAGTACCTAGATGACACAATATCTGCATTATCAGATGTAGCACTTTACATAGCTATCATTCTTTTTCACGTGCATTAGAAACACAGAAATATTAAGTTATCTTTATCTTATTAAGATAAAGTAAAGATTCTGTTTTATAGGGATACTGTTGAGTGAATTTTCTCTGTTTGACCATAATCCTTTTTTGTATACCCAACAGCTTATAGTACAAAGACTCAATTACTGCTTATATTTAAACTGGTGCATTGGCTACAAATACATATTGATTGTCCAGTCTTCAGAAACTGTGACTTTTCTTCAGTGTCACTTTTTCACTCTGTCACTGTTTACCTCCTCAAACATGAGACTCTCCGGTGTCCTGGCTGCTCTTGGATGCCTGAGAAGAGATATACAATTCAGTCAGTCTGCAAGATAATATTTCCAATTCACATTAGCAGCCCACATCTAAAATTGATTTCATTTTACTGTTGCTTGCTTAAGCAACAAAAGCATCAAATAGCAAATGTGTGGTGAAATATAAATAGCTGCTTACATTTACTTTGCCAGTGTTGGAGTAGCTGAAATCTGAGTAGCTTCTCTTCTGAGGAGCACAGCATCTGGACAAGATTGTTCCATACTCTTCCCTCACCTAGAATCAAAACAAGTGTTGATACAAGAGATGAACAAGCAACGCTTCACTATGAGGAATGCCACCAACCTGTTTGGAGAACAGACAGTGCATCATGAAGAGCATCACCCCCTGAAGGCTGCCAAAGATGGTGAACAGGTAAGACATGGCTATGGTGCCTTCATTAAACTGGAAAGAACCAAAGATCCACATGGTTCCCAGCACACAAAGCTGAGCCACTGCAGTGATGGTGAATGCCCTGCAGGAGGCAACAGAGATTCATGCAGATCATTAAACCCAGTTTAAGGGTTGTGGTTACATGTTCAACTCTTTCCTCTGTGGGCCTTGCAGAGAAAGGAGACATGTTTCCACATAGCAAATGGTAATGATGACGCACTTTATTTTCTGCAAGTTGTCCAGATCAGGGTTTAAACTTGAGAACTTCTGTGCCAGCTTCCACACAGTGATCAGAAAGAAGAAGATGTTTACCTGCAAGACAACAGAGAACAGGTTCACAAAGTCACTTTTCACAACATTATTTTACTCATTTTCTTATACTTACAATGATGATGACACAGGCAGGGCCGTAGAAACTCCAAATGATGTCCAGGCTTAGCCAACAACTGGAATTCATATTAACAGAATATTGCACAAACAATAGATCAATAAAACCAGGATTAAACCCTAAAATCAGATGTGTATCTGTGGAGGAAACAGGTTGAACTCACTAGCTCTCTGTGCCATATCCTCTGGAATTGGCTAATGCAGAAATACCAACAATCACAGCTGGTACTCCGTAACCACCTGTCATCATGTAGAGGGTTTTGAAGTTGGTGTTAAAGACCAGGACCACCATCCTGAAGAGCTGTATGCCCTCCAGACACATCCAACAAAATGCTGCCAGGTAGAAGAAATGCAGTATCCCTGCTACCACTGCACAGCCAACCTAATGGAGAGAGAGACGAGGATCAGGATGACAGCAGTGGAAAATACAGCATCCTCATAAATCATTCAGTAGCTGTGCTGAGACTCAGTATCTATTTGAACATGGCTGAAACTTTTACTGCAGTCATCTGGACAGCAAGTTGTTGTATTTACCCTGTTCTGAGTCTGAGAGATGCCTATAAGAAAGGTGAGGTGTGCAATAAAGAGGCTGATGCAAAGGTGCAGGTGGATGGTGGTTCTTGGACTTTTGATGGACCGGATCATTGAGAACGTCAGGATGCAGAAGAACAGGCAAATAAGTGAAAGGGCGAGGCCCACCCAACTGATCAGCTGCAACTCAAACTTGTGCCTATCCTGTAGGGAGAAATAAATGAATTAACGTCTTCTCCCCATGTTAAAAGAAGCATGGATTGGAAGGTCAATAATAATTAACAAAATACTTTCAGAAGGTGGAATTCACCTTAATGTCATAGAGGGCCATGAGCACAGCAAAGCTGCTCAGATGGTCGCAGGAACACACAGTGTATTCCGGGTTGGACTCCACATCAGTGCACCCTTGAGGAGACCATGCACCTCCTTCCTCTGAAGAATCCCAGAATACACAGGTGTGTGTTTGATTTGACTGTAAGACAAGTTGCTATTATGTAATAACTGTCTGGGAAGGGTGAATGGCAGTTATACATTCTGAAATGAGCAATACCATTCACTGTTTACCTTGTGTAGGTGGTACAGAGTTAATCTGATTGGCACTGCGAGGTGGCTCGTGTTCCTGTTGCTCACAGTGACGGTCACCACTTTTGAGTTAATCTTTAAAACCTGTTTCTCTGGTGGTTTCATCCTACCAAAGAAACCATCAGCAGACTTCTCCAGGTTTGAAAAGCTCAGCAAGGATGCTGTAGCAAAGCCTGCAGGACAACACTGGGTTAAATGGTTATTCATCATATTTGGAAATTAGATAACCTCATAAAAGAGATTATGGATTATCATTACCAGGGTAATAGGAAGGATCCCCAGCAGCCATCTCCATCCGGATGTCCAGCTTGGCATGCTCAGAGGATAAAGTCTTTGCTCCTTGAGGTAAGGCAGAGTCCCTATGTACAAGTAGCTTCAAGTCTAAGCCAAGATACAGAGTTACAAACATTTCTAAACGTTTTGGGAAAAGTAAATGTATTTGTTCATGATATAAAAAAAGACTAAACAGTGTTTGAACCTGTGTATGCAGAGGATCTATTTGTCCCTGGAGTCTTTACGAAGGATCCTACAAGCCTCAGAGCCTTCTCTACCAAATCCAGAAAGGTGGAGACCTTCCTGTTATCACCAAAGTCTTCAGCAGACAAAAGTTCATCTATCATATTCAGCAGAGTCTACAGGCGCAGGAGAGGAGGGGCAGACAGAGAAACAAGAAGCAGACTCAGACTTTCAGGCAGCATTCCACACATAAACAGGCTACAAGGCTTCCTGTTTCTGCCGTGCG
The DNA here is from genome assembly GCF_900634625.1 of Parambassis ranga. Taxonomy (NCBI): domain Eukaryota; kingdom Metazoa; phylum Chordata; class Actinopteri; family Ambassidae; genus Parambassis; species Parambassis ranga. The sequence continues at coordinate 12,204,182 of NC_041029.1, forward strand.
TGTGAACACATTTGTGCATTATTAGACTATTTCCAACTATTACCTGCAGCATGTCCAACCTTGTTGGATTCTTGCCCAGTGTGAGCTCCATGCAGCTATTTTTCAGCTGTTTCAGGAGCTCATGTACAGCAGGAAAGTTCTAAGAGAGAGAACGAAACGAATATGAGACAAAAGACATTTAAAACATGTGGTCAAGGGTGATAAATCTGTTCATTTCAGACCTGTGTCAGATTGTTTTCAAAGACATCACAGTTCAACTCTGAGGAAACAGATATTTGAATCATTAAAATGTTCCGCTTATAAACACAGTGAACAAACACTGTATGCTGGGAAAAAAACACTGTTGTGTTGTGTTCTCACCAATGCAGGGAGACTTATTGTTGCCATAGTTAGTGAAGCCTTTATGACATACACAGTAATGGCCACTGGCTCCATGGTGGCAGGTTCCATTTCCACAGATTGTCTTATCAATCACACACATGTCTGAAATGGAAACAAATAGGGGTCAGGAAAACAGTCACACTGTATGTTTCAGGCAGTGCCAGTGGAACAATATATATCCTGTTATTATTGGAGGTCCATGCTCAATATGGTGCTTAGGTTTTTAAAAATGGAAACCTTTAAACTGACTAAAGTTATTTTTTAAAATTACCAGCCTCTATGTATATTCTAAAAACCAAAAAAAATGCATGGGTAATTTCAGGCATTACTTCGGTGCTATGTCAAAAATGGAACAAAGCAAATTTACCTTGCCAGTGACCCAACAGCCGGAATACATTATTTATATATTTAAGTTATCAAAACAGCCCAGCCTTTTTGATAAGTTTATTTTGCAGCATATTTTGAAAGGATCACCTTCACATTCACTTCCAGAGAAGCCAGAGTTGTCAGATCTCCTTCGAAATCCTACATTGCAGACACACTGATAACTGCCCTGCGTGTTTATGCATGATGCATTCGGACCACAAAACTCTTCCTCTTCACAGTCATCAATATCTATAAGCAGAACGAAGAGATTAAAGAATAACCAAGAAAACACAGCCTTTAAAAACATATATTACTAATGCTGCAGCACAGGATGAGAACATGTTACCTCTACATGTAATGTTGTCTCCATGACGGAACCATTCCACTCCAGTTGTAGAAACAAATCCTTCATCACAAATGCAGGAATAATGTGGAAGCGTATTGTGACAACTGGCATTAGGTCCACAGAAATCTTTGTATTCCAGGCATTCATTAATATCTTAAAGCAAAAGATAAAGAAACAACTTTAAAGATACATTTTGATCAAACGTGTGAAGAGGCGTGCTCTTGAGGATGACTTACCTATACATGTTAAGGTTGGTCCACTTGTTGTTGACCTATAACCGTCTTCACAGAGGCAGCTGAAGCTTCCATTGGTGTTGGAACAGATTGCATTTTCACCACATATCCCAAAAGGATCAGGATAATCCTCATCATCATCAGCACACTCATCAATATCTAAGTTATAGGAGCGTTGATGTGAAATTATTAACTGATTCAATGAGTATACTACTTTTTATATCATAATAAAAGGGTCACACATGCCACAATATGCCTGTTTTTTTATAAGACATGGAAGGTCAAAATTCTTCTTCATACCAATGCATTGTTTTCCTTTCTTTGTAAATCCTTGAGGACAGGACGCCTCAGACGCGGCCAAGACAAAGAGGAATAAAGCTGAAATAAAACAGAGGACTGTCAGTCTATAGTGCAGGATCAGCTTCTTATTAACTAATTTATTTTACCATTCAAAGATATTATTGTTCCAGGGAAATAATCAATTCAATTTAAAAAATCCTTGTGACTAAGCCGCCCAACCACAGAGCAGTTTAGATTCAGAGCACTTCTGTAGACAAGTCAGATTGAGTGTTCCCACAGGATCTTTAATATAAAAGGAGCAGTGCATTGAGAACTGTGCTTCCTGTGAGGAAACCTGACCAAGCACTTAACAGTATTATATATGGTAGTCTATTTTATAATGTATATATCTTTTTCTTAACTTATCCCTTGCTGTCTGTATGCCGTTGCAAAAATGCAATTTCCCCATTGTGGGACTAATAAAGGTTTCTTAATAATCTTAATCCTAATCTTAATATGCAGACAATGACAGTGCAGAATGACACCAGATAGGTGTGACATGGTACTGAGAAAACAGGAAGACAAAGCCCCTGTGCTGTTTTACATAGTCACACTATGTGTTCAGTTCTGTACAAAAATTCAAATATTTTGTATCAAGTCACTTCATTTTGTTCTTGCAAAAAGAAAACGTTTGCCTAAAAAAACTGTTGGTTGGACGCAAAAACCACCACGGATAGCTAAGTGGGACAGTTTTGTTGGGGCTCTCATTCCTGACCTCAAAACACTTTGAATATAGATTACTTATAAACTTTATGTGAAAAGGATTTTCTACAAATTATATAACAGTGTCTATACCAGTTTGTGTGGTGTCTTATCAAACACAAAAAAGTGGCAAGATTGTCATCAGGACTTGGTGGTTTTGCAGAACTGAGACTTTCACAATGTTGTTGCTCAGTGTCATGGCAACACCCACAGTTCCTTCTCAGTGTGTCACTATCGGCAACTGTGAGATGAGCTCATAGATTATAAATACCACTTTAAAAGAAGAACAGAGGTCTTGTGTAGCAGCCTGGTAGCTGGTTGTTTGAAGAAAAGCTTCAGTGTTATATTTTATTCCAACATGTCCTACTACACTTCATGGTTATAATTTCAATAATGAGTCTATTGAAAACATTATGTGATGATTTTCTTACTAAAAGACCTCCTAAATCTACTGACAACCTGTGCTTTGTTGAAAATTCTGACTTTGAACTAATGCAGGACACGTTAACTAAATACTAGTGTTAAATGTTTACAGTCTGCTAAAAATGTTTATTTTTCTGTCTCAGCACACAACATTTCTTCACTTTTTTGTTCATTTTTTTTCAAAACAGATGATTTTCCATTTCAAACCAGGCTGTAAATGTAGGACAGATGTGACTTACCCAGTATCAGGAGGTCCCACCTGCCCATCATGGTGAAGATGTGAGAGAACAGTGACCAGGTCTGTATGAGGAAAGTCAGAAGAGCCGAAACATAAACCTGAGAATGATCTACATCCAGATGGTCCGGGTTTCTTCTCTTGCTGACCTCTGAAGTTTTGACAAGTTCTTTCAATAACAAAAAAATCTAAGTCCACCGATCATTATAAAAATAGAGCTACAGCAATATGCTGAAACCAGCAAATAGGATTTCTAATAAAAATAACTGTTTTGTCATACAACAGCTGTCATTAAACAAACTCTTCTTCTTACTCTTCTTCTTCCCTTAGAATTCACATCTGCACTCACTCCTGTGCTGACATGCTGAGATGAATAGATCTGAGGGGAGGGGTCTCTCTAACCCTCTCTCACTGAATCACGCCTCTTACACAGAAATCTATCTGCTAAGACTTAGATTTGTTAACTCCTGTTCTGGTGTTAGAATAAGAGGAAATAGTTGAAACTTCACTCAACTGTTGATTCACAGTTTTTTCTGCTCTCCCTCTGTCTACGTTCATCTGTGTCCTCTGCTGCACTGTGTCTTTTGGAACAGATGAGGGGTTAAGAGTTTAGATTGTCCATTGTTTTAGAGTGCTGTGCCCGCCCAGCCTCACTTTATGACTACGATGGTGACATATAGATGGTTTTAGCCTCTGACTGCCTTAGTCTGGGACAATGTGACAATGGTGAGCTTCATTTAGAGTATTGGAAACAAAGACACCTTCTGCTGGTGTGTTTTTAGCCTGTGTGAAATTCCCCTATCCCTGAAGGCTGAACTTGTATACTTCTATTCAGTGAAGCATCAGAAAACATAACATCTCCTGTTAAAAGTGTGTGCAAATAATGTATGTGCTAAAAGAGGAGATGCAAATTTGTAAAACCCCTCTGCAAGAAAGCCACACTGTGTTTTTTTTTCTCTTTTTTTGATGTGCGTCAAAAAATATGCTGTACATGTGATGTGGGTTTAGGTGCTAAATTTGAAGGAAATTGCGCAATGGTACTGGTGTTATGCAAGCAACAATTAAACAAATAAAATGTTAACATGTCTGAAAACACTGATAGACAAAGTAGTGCTTTATTTAAAACTTTTAAACAATGAGGCCTGGAGTTGGGCTTTGTGGGTCTAAGAACCTGGAGATGACAGACAGAATGCTTTCAGGGAACTGGTGCACTAACTCCATACATATGGGAAATGAATGTAATGACTTATTCATTTCAACAGGGGAAAAAAAGTTTCTGCTGCATACAACATCCTGTGCTCGTTGTATGTGTGTATAGAGTGAATTTAAAGGCAGATAGTGAAGGCAGGAAATTAGTAAATCCACACAGTCAAAGGACAGAGAGTGGAGAGGTGACCAGCAGATGAAGACTTTTACTGGATCAACCTACAGTGCATGATGTATTATGAAAGATGGCACTGATGTTTAAAGCCCTCCTGCTCTTTGGTTTATCTTGTCCAATGCACATGCTGAGCAGCACATATTCCAGCAAATACATACTGCAGCAGAATGAAGTGTTTTACAGTAGATTATGCCAACACAACCAGTGACCTCTGAAGGTCATCTGTGCACACATAATCCAAAACCTGAATATTGTGCTAATCATACACGCATGTGATCAACATTTGATCACATGATTGATTGATTGATTATCCAGAATGTGATATAAAGTGCATGCAAATGAATTCGTTGTGAGTCTTTGTGTGTGAGGATACTACACACACTCCATCATTGTAAATCCTTGCAAGTAGTAATGAGGTCGAAGCCAGATTCACCTTTGTATTCAAAGTGATGAATCTGTTCCACTTGAATTGGCCGACCATCTTGTTGCAGTTTAATTATGGCTTCTTATTCAGGGAGTGATTTTCCAGCCAGTGTGATCATGGCCAGCATCCAGAGCTTATCCTGTTATCTGCTGACCTTCTTCCTGTCTGTACCGAGAGAGTGTACATGTGGAGTTTTGTGTTGGCTGTGTTTGTTTTTTTCTGGTTTCTTTCTGAATTCTAAAACAATGAGGAGGGACCTGAATGCAGCCCAGCTGTCTCAACAACTTTCATACTTCCTGCTTGTCCATGACTTTCCTCTGTTGGGAACTATAAAAGACTGAAAGTAGTTTTACTGTTAAATTTCCATTTCCCCTTTTTTTCCTACAGTTTCTCTTCTTTCAAAGAGGCCCACATCTGCAATTTTGTTCAGACAACTATTGCCTGACTTTTCACATGAGGAGAAGCCATTTTAGTGACCAGTGTTTGCATCTTAAAGGTAAAAACCTTAATAGTGACAAATGTGGCTGTTAAATCTAAACTCCATATGAGTGCAAGTGAGCATCCTAGGCATGCACTGTTTACTGTTGCCAGACACTCAGGAGAGAGCATAAACTGTCACGACTTGGTGTTATTTATGGTTTTTGATGTCCTTGTTTTGGGTTTTTAGTTTAATCTGTGCTTAGTTATTGTTATTTTCCTGTAGTTCTGGTGTTTTGTTTTCCTGGGTTTGTGTTTAGTTGTCTAGTCTTGTCTTGTGTTTCCTGTTTTACTTTGGTAGTCCTGTCCTCCCTGTGTATTGTCTTGAGTTTTGCTTCCTGTGTTTTCCCTCCCTGTTGATTACCAGCCCTGCCCTCATGTGTGTCACCTGTGTCTCGTTGTCTTCCCTGGTCCCTGTGTATTAGTCTTTGGCTGTGTCCCAATTCAGGGTCTGCATCCTTCGGAGGACGCAGCCTACGCGGTCTCAGGAGGCCGCGTCCTCCTGAGGATCCTCCGGAGGATCCTCCACCGTTGGTAAATGGGACGGTCTGGCCTTCAAATCACTTCCTGATTGTGGCGCGACGTCATAAATTTTGCCCCGGGAAAAACAAAAGCAGCGACAGCGACACAACACGGACTAGACAACAAACGGGACAACAGTGTGGATTTAGACATTTGGAATATTTTAATATATTTATTTGTTGTTGGAGGAAGAGGAGAGGCGGCTCCAGCGGCAGCAAAACCGGTGACGGCTCATTTTCTTCAGGCTGGGAGAGCGCAGTGGGGAGGTGACGGTAAGCTGCTGTTTAACCATATTATTGATCATAATTAATATACCGGTTACTGAGCAAACGCTAGATATATAACCAGTAGATAGACAAATATGATTAAATGTAATTTATATTTGATTCAATCGTAAGACTTGATACAGGGTCTGTTTGTAATTTTAATACTTTAAATAAATAGCTAAATGTGTAAGAACCCTGCAAATAACCCTGAAAGCACTGCTTTAATGTGTCATTAAGCATCAGGTCTGTCACTATACCAGAGAATTACTGCTGGGTGGAGGAGAGTGGGGCTCCCTGCAGGACCAGCTGTCTGTCCTGGAGGAGGTGTACTGACCATCATCACCTTTGGAGGGTGAGGATACATATTTTATAGCTTTTCATATTTTAAGCTGCGTTGGAAGCCGCTCTGTTGAAGTTATTATTTTTATTTTTGCCCTTTTTAAAAACATCTTTAGTAACATGGCAGCCGCCGATCGTCAGCTCTGCAAACCCTGATGGACGATGTGGTGGACAGAGGAGACAGACACCCCCCTCCCCCAGATGATGTCCCACTCACAGCCAGAGGACTCCAAGGTCTTCACCGTGGCATCATCCAGTCCAGCAGCACCAAGGACTCCTGCTCAGCCAAACATTTATATATATGTTCTTTGTGAATAGTATTTTCTGCTGATTTTTATAAATAATAAACTGTACATTTTCATAATGCCCACTGGTAAATAGTTAGAAATGTTCAAACTGTGTCTTTGTAAATATTGTACATAACACAACACACACACAATAAATGATTTACTGTGGTCACTGAGAAGTTGTTCAAAAGTTTACTTCAATTATAAATAGGTGAAAACACATGATGTAACAAGGTTAGAAGAGTTTAAGAACACAGAGACAAGAACGATTTAATATACAATTTAATAAGTAACATTTAAATAACACAGAACATAAAATCACTGCTGTCCACCATCCTCTCAATGAGCTGAGGTCTGTCCGTTCTTTCTCTGCTCTCCCCCTCTCCCTCCCTCTCTCTCTCTATCTCTCTCCCCCTCTCTCTCTCTCTCTCCCTCTCTCTCTCTCTCTCTCTCTCTCTCTCTCTCTCTCCTCTCCCTCTCTCTCTCTCTCTCTCTCTCTCCTCTCCCTCCCTCTCCAGTCTCATCTCCTCCGTTATCAATTGTCAGGTTTCTTCTGTTTCTCTCTGCTCCTCCTTCAACAAAATGACAACAGGCAGAATGACCGTTTGATATAATAACGATAATATTGCTCCTCACGTGAACTATACTTTATACTATACTACAGTAAACAACAAGAAACAACATTCAATCAAAGCGTTTACTTCACAGCGCCTCGTATCAACAGGACGTCATGTTTGTAAATATAAAACTCATTTTTTTAATGCCGCTGTCACTACTAGCATTTTAAAACTCTCGAACTACTGCTCTGTACTTACATTTAAATGTGAATTCGGCACTCCTGCCGCTGCCGCTCGCTTGGTCCGTCGTTGTACTATTGGACAAAAAGTAGGCCCGCAAAGCATTGTGGGATATTTAAGGCCACGAAGGATGGTAGCGATGCGTCCTCCAAATTCAGGCAAAAGGAGGACGCATTTGGAGGACGCATTTGAAGGACCCTTCGACTTTTGGCGAATTGGGACAGCCTTCGCGCAGCTTTGTGACGTAAGCGGCCTTAAAATGCGCACTCCGAAGGATGCAGACCCTGAATTGGGACACAGCCTCCGTCTTCCCTGCACTCTCTGCCAGTTTGTCTCGTCGTCACTCCCGGGGTTTGTTCTCGTCGCTCACAGATGTCTGGACACTTAGCCACAGTCTCGTCTCCAGGTTATGCCATGCCATGCCATTTTAGACCTTGTTAGCCCTTTACCTGGTTTTTGACCTAGCCTGCCTCAGGATCTAGTTTATTCTTGTTTTTGCCATGCCATGTCGTTTTTCCACTAGTAGTGTGATTTTCAGTTTTGGACTGTTTGCTTTTTGCCCTCCTGGCTTTAAATAAAAGACTACTTTTGATTTTTAAACCGCTCTGCATCCTGCATTTGTGTCCACTTTCCTCCACAAACCCTGACAGAACAAACTGGCCACTATGGACACAGCAGGCACAGAAGCAGTTAAACCGGCTGCCTTTAGCCGCGGCCCAGAGTTCCCCATACGAGCTGGTGATCCTCTGGAGCCAGGCCAACCAACTGAGGAGGAAGCTCCAAGCTGAGCTCGACCTGGTGGATCACCTGCCCTCACCTCCCGCGGACAGGAGGGAGGTGAGGGGGTTGGTGGATCACAGGATCTCGCTCCTGCAACAGCTGGGGGAGTTGTGGAACCTGAAGGAGCAACTCAGAGCCCAGATGGACTTAGCTCTGAGCGCTAACCCGTGGCTCCACCTCCATTATGCCAGGGCGTTCGAGGACATGGGGGAGTTCCGGGCGCCTGTGGCCCCCATGCTGCCCCCCTGGTTTCCCCGCCCAGTCCTTGAGGGCGGGCTCCAGATGACGTCATCATCCCTTCCGGTGCCGCCCAGGGGCGGGCTCCAGATGACGCCATCCCTTCCGGTGCCGCCCAGGGGCGGGCTCCAGATGTCGTCATCCCTTCCGGTGCCGCCCAGGGGCGGGCTCCAGATGTCGTCATCCCTTCCGGTGCCGCCCAGGGGCGGGCTCCAGATGTCGTCGCTCCTCCCGTCTCGGCCAGGGTGCGGGCTCCAGGCGGCGTCGCTCCTCCCGTCTCGGCCAGAGGGCGGGCTCCAGACGGCGCCGCTCCTTCCGTCTCGGCCAGAGGGCGGGCTCCAGACGGCGCCACCTGCCCCAGAGACCTCCAGTGCCCCCCGCAGAGAACTTCCTGCCAAGACAGGGGTGGCAGAGACACTGGAGGTCACCTGTCTGGATGCTGGGGGTGCATCCAGCCTTGACCCTGGAGGGTCATCAGATCTGGGTCCACGCCCTGACCCAGAAGGACTCTCAGCCCCAGCGACTGGTCCAGTCACTGGGGAACCCCCAACTCTGGTTTCCAGCCCTGATCCCGAGGGGCCCCCAGCCTTTGTTTCGTGTCGGGACCCTGGAGGGTCCCCTGCTCTGGTTTCCTGTCGGGACCCTGGAGGGTCCCCTGCTTCGTCTTCGTCTCTGGTTTCCTGTCGGGACCCTGGAGGGTCCCCTGCTTCGTCTTCGTCCCCTGCTTCGTCTTCGTCCCCTGCTTCGTCTTCGTCTCTGGTTTCCTGTCGGGACCCTGGAGGGTCCCCTGCTCTGGCTTCCTGTCGGGACCCTGGAGGGTCTTCCGCCTCGTCTTCGGCTCTGGCTTCCTGTCGGGACCCTGGAGGGTCTTCCGCCTCGTCTTCGGCTCTGGCTTCCTGTCTGGACCCTGGAGGGTCTTCCGCCTCGTCTTCGGCTCTGGCTTCCTGTCTGGACCCTGGAGGGTCTTCCGCCTCGTCTTCGGCTCTGGCTTCCTGTCTGGACCCTGGAGGGTCTTCCGCCTCGTCCTCGGCTCTGGATTCCTGTCGGGACCCTGGAGGGTCTTCCGCTTCGTCTTCGGCTCTGGCTTCCTGTCTGGACCCTGGAGGGTCCGCGGCCTCGTCCTCGTCTGGTGTAGGGTTTGTTTTGTGTCCATGTTTCGTCCATGCCATGCCATGCCTAGATCCTCGCCTACTCCATGTACTTCTGCCTGACCCCACCAGGCTCCAGGTAGAAGCCTCGTTCATGCCTTGTTTTTGCTCTTGCCTTTTATGCCATGTGCCTTTTTTTCTGAATCTAGTTTTGCCACAAGTGTGATTTTTGGTTAGTTACTTTGGACTCTCCTTTTTGACCACGCTAGTGTGATTTTTAGTTTTGTATTGTTTTGCCCTCCTGGCCTTTAAATAAAAGACTCTTTTGCATTTTAACCGCTCTGCGTCCTGCAACTGTGTCCTCACCTCCTCACACAAACCCTGACAGTAACATCACTTCCTTGGGATTTTCACAGGAAAAACAACTCAAGTCTACAGGCTGTCATTATCTATCTTTCATTGCATTTATAGTAATCCATGTCTATTTCCCCTCTATCCAATCTTCTTCCTCCACTCAACCAGTTAGGTTGTGGAATCCACACTTGATGTCTTTTGGTTATGTTCTCAGTTTTCTTTGATTGGCTGACCCATAGTATAAGGAGTGATATGAAACTATGTATAATAAACAGACAGGACAGTGTCAGCTAAGCAGAGGCCACTAAAAATGGGGACTGTACTCTTAAAACGGAGACATTTGGTAAATCTTTCAAATATGCATCTTCTACTTATATATCTACTTCTGAAGATCAACATGTATAGATAGAACTGCAGTCATCTTTTTGATGTTACTCAGAAACACCCAAACAGCCTCTTAGTGCAGTGTTCTACACCCTCCCCATCTGCTCTGCACTCTGTACACTCTGTACAAAATGACATTTGCCTTATATAGCTGTGAAAAAATAGCTTTCAGACATATGTGCGAACTGCAGCTCATACAGTTTCCACTTTTACACCTTCAAGTAACACTTGTTCAGTGCTGACATTTTAGTGCCCCCAGTAATGTTTTATCAAACAAACCATTATCATATCATGATGCTGTCACTGCTCTAATTACCCTAGAAAGGAGGAACAGCTGCAATAACTGAACAAACTCATGATTTCTATTAATAAATGCTCTTTTTATTGGACATCTGTTGTGACAAAAACTCTTTTGTTTTATCACAATACAACAAACACACTCAGAGGTTTTTTGACTGCCTCCAATCTGATGTTACGTCATGGTGAAACAGTGTTCTCTTGTGGAGAAAATAGGAAATTACAACTGTGTTTTCTTTATGTTTTCTTAGATGACCTGCAAGCAGCAACCCCTGGGGTTCAGACTGCGTTAAAACAGTTTACAGTACTGAAAAATACCATTCTAGTGTCAACTGTGCGGGGGGTTAATTTTATTTTTTAGAACTCACTTGTTTATAAATATATTCTGATTTAGGATTATGCATAATTATGAGCGTGACCACTTTGAGTGACAGGTGGTTGCATCACAGTTCAAGCTTCCTGCTTTCATACCTAAAGGTTATTTAAACACCATAGCCTGAAAAACATTCTGCACACCACTTCCTGTGAACCCACTTTCTCAACAACAACACATCTTTGAGATAGCAGGAACAGATTTTTAGCATTGCTTTCATTTTACTGTTTACTTGTGAGCAAAAAATGCATTAAATAACAACTTAATTTGCCAGTGTGGGAGAAACTGACCACTGGGTAGCTTCTTCTCTGAGGTGCACAGCATCTGGACAAGATTGTTGCATACTCTTTCCTAACATGCAGGGCAGCTTCACTGTAAAGAATGTCACCAACCTGCTTGGAGAACAGACGACAAAGAGCATCATCCCCTGAAAGCTGCCAAAGATGGTAAGACATGGTTATGGCGCCCTCATTAAACTGGAACCAATGATTCCCATGTTTCCCAGCACACAGAGCTGAGCCACTGCGGTGATGGTGAATACCCTGCAGAAGCTAAAGAGATTCATGCAGATCATTGCTGTGGCACTCAGTTGAGGGTTGTGGTTACATGTTTAACTCTATCCTCTGTGGGCCATCCACATAGCAAATGTCTGGTAATGCTGACGCACTTTTTTCTTCTGTAAGTTGTCCAGCTCAGGTTCAATAAGTCACTTTTCGCAACATTATTTTGCCCAAACGAAGTCCAGGCTTAGCCACCAACTGAAATTCATATTAACAGAATATTAAGCAAATATAGGACGATCCCCCACCTTAACCATATATCAACATAACCCAACTTAAAAACCTGACCCCGGTGTGTGGAGGAAACAGGTTGAACTCACTATCTCTCTGTGCCATATCCTCTGGAATTGGCTAATGCAGAAATACCAACAATCACAGCTGGTACTCCGTAACCACCTGTCATCAAGTAGAGGGTTTTGAAGTTGGAGTTAAAGACCAAGACCAGCATCCTGAAGAGCTGTATGCCCTCCAGACACATCCAACAAAATGCTGCCAGGTAGAAGAAATGCAGTATCCCTGCTACCACAGCACAGCCAACCTAATGGAGAGAGAGGCGAGGATCAGGATGACAGCAGTGGAAAAAGATGATGAAAACGCAGAGAAATTAAGAGGCTGCTGAAAATACAGCATCCTCATAAATCATTCAACAGCTGTGCTGAGACTCAGTATCTATTTAAACATGGCTGAAACTTTTACTGCATTCATCTGAACAGCAAGTTAAAAAAATCAAAAAGCAAATCTATGAGACAAAAAACATTTGAAATATGTGTTTAAGCGTGATAAATCTGTTCATGTCATGCCTGTGTCAGATTGTCTTCAAAGACATCACAGTTTAACTCTGAGGAAACACATATTTGATTCATCAAAATGATTTGGTAATCAATACACTGAACAAACACTGCATGCTGTGGATATGTGCTACCTTATCAGATATCAATACTGTATGTCTGAAATGAGAGAATGTCATGCAGGGACCACAGGGAAGTCACTGTACCACTACTGTGTTAGCAACAATGGCCCCAGCTGGTTAACAGAGGGTTAATATTGACATTGTAACACTGGTCCATGTCAAACCGATCTATATTTAGGCTCCTAAAGCTAGCAGAAACCAACTAATGCTATCCCAATATAAATAGAATAGAATGGAAATACTCTATTGTTTCTGAGGTCATATTTCTGCCAACTTATGCGGTCTCACTTAAATAGTCCAGCCTTCTTTAGAGTCACTAGCAGCCCATTCATAAGGCTTACCCTCACATTGCGTCTTGATTCCAGAGAAGACACACAGTAGTGTGCCCTGCGTGTTGATGCATGATGGTTTTGGAGCACACATCTCTTTATCTTGACATTCATCAATATATAAACAGGAAAAAGACATTTCAGAATTCCCAAGAAATCATGACCTTTAACAGATCACATTAATGCTGCAGCACAGGAAGAGAACAACATGTTACCTTTCTCGCCATGATGAAACCTTTCCACTCAGCTGTAGAAACAAATCCATCATCACAAATGCAGAAATAATGTGAAATCAAATTGTGACAAATGGCATGAGGTCCACAGAAATCTTTGGAGTGCACACATTTATTGATGTCTTAAAGCAAAAAGATAAAGACAGAAGTTTAAAGATAATGTCATGGTTTGGTTACTGCCTTGCTGTTTTTGTTTTTTTTTCCTCCTTTCTTCTTTTCTCCCTCTCCCTCTGTCTTCATTCTCTCAATCTCACTTCCCTCCTCCTTTGCGTGAGTGTGTGTGTGTGTGTGGTTTCTAGGTGGTGATCTCCTGGACGGTTCCTTCCTGCTCCAGTCCTCATTGACTGATTGAACACGTTCTGCATGCAATCAGCCAGCCATGCCTCAGCTCGTCCAGTGCCTCCTTGCCAGTTCATTCTGTTATCTGTGGTGATTACCTCTGAGCCAAAACTAACCTTTGTGATTGCTTTGTGCCTTTTTATTGGATTTTTGACTAACTCAGGTTTTCTCTTCACCTGTAATCCCCTCCTGGTCTTCCTTGTAGCATCTTTCTCCTCGTTTCCTTGTGGCTGCTGTCCTAGAGATCCTACCGACTGCTTCTGTTGCCACATTTTTAAAGAATTTGTTTAATAAATCTTTTCAAGCGTGCCCTGTCTGAGCATTCTGCATTTGGGTCCAGGCTTAGTCTGATTTATTGTAAAACCTAACAGATAAACTTTGATCAAACATGTGAAGAGGCTTGCTCTTCAGGATGACTTACCTCTACATGTTAAGGTTGGTCCACATTACTGTTTTAGTTAAACAATGAGCTGTGGCTAAGGTCACCATGAGGGGGGTGGTTTGATCCCCTGCTCTGCCCTGGCCGCATGCCAATGTGTCCTTGGACAAGGCATGCAACTCTGAGTTGCTCCCAACTACTGCAAATACCTTTATTTTTACTATTTTATGTTCCTTCAGTGGAAAAGTTGCCCAGCCCCTCACAGTGTTGTTGCTCAGTGTCATGGCAACTTCTATATCTCTTCCTCTGTATGTCAAGTGTATCAGAGAGATGAGCTCATAGATTTTAAATATCATTTCAAAGAAAGAAGAAGAGTGGTCTTGTGTGCTCTAGCACCCTGAAAGCAGGTTATTTGAAGAATATCCAATTTACCTCTTTCCCACATTCCTTACAATTTTACAGTTATAGTTAAATTTTTTTCAACAAGTCTTAACAACCCTCGATGATCTTGTTTCTCATGTGCAAATACGTAATTATTCTTAAATGTTAAAAGCCTACTGAAGACATTTGTTTCTCTCTCTCTCAGGGCACAGGACAAATGTGACTTACCCAGTATCAGAAGGTCCCACCTGCCTATCATGGTGAAGATGCAAACGGTGACGAGGTCTGTATGAAGAAAGTCAGAAGAGCCGGCACATGGACCTGAGAATGCTCTACATTTAGATGGTCCGGGTTTCTTCTCTTGCTAACATCTGAAGCTTCAACAAGTTCTTTCACCAACAAAAAAAATTCTCAGTTCACCAATCGTTTATAAAAAAGAAGCTACAGCAATATGCTGAAACCATCCATTCATCATCTGACCCCGCTTCCTGCAGTGCAGGGTCATAGGGGGGGCTGGAGCCTATCCTAGCTATCTATGGCTGAGAGGCAGGGTACACCCTGGACAGGTCACCAGTCCATCACAGAGCAACATGCACACAACCATTCACACTCACACCTACGGGCAATTCAAGACTGACCAATTAACCTAACAAGCACGTCTTTAGAATGTGGGAGGAAGCTGGAGCACCCAGAGAAAACCCACGCAGGCACAAGGAGAATGTGCGAACTCCACACACAGGGGCTTTGAATTTCTGCACTCACTCCTGAGCTGGCAAACTGAGATTATCTTCAGGGGAAGGGTCTCTGTCTCTGTGAATCATGCCTCACAGAGGTTTAAGATTAATACAATTCAACAAATGACAGTCTTTTCTGCTCTCCCTTTGTCTACGTTCATCTGTGTCCTCTGCTGCACTGTGTCTTTTGGAACAGATGAGGGGTTAAGAGTTTAGATTGTCCATTGTTTTAGAGTGCTGTGCCCGCCCAGCCTTACTTTATGACTATGATGATGACATATAGATGGTTTTAGCCTCTGACTGGGACAATGTAACAATGTTGAGCTTCATTTAGAGTATTGGAAACAAAGACACCTTCTGCTGGTGTGTTTTTAGTTTATGGTGAAATTCCCCTATCCATGAAGGCTGAACTTGTATACTTCTATTCAGTGAAGCATCAGAAAACATAACATCTGCTGTTAAAAGAGTGTGCAAATAATGTATGTGCTGAAAGAGGAGATGTGAATTAGTAAAACTCCACAGCAGGAAGTGACAGTGACATGCATCAAAAATGTGTCACTGTATATATGACTGTGTGGGTTTAGGTGCTAAAAGCTGAGGAAATTGCGAAACGCTGTGCATACAAGCAACCATGAAACAAAATGTCAGCAGCTTTACTTGTTTCCACTGACAGTGGGGAGGTCACTTTCAGGTCTGAAAACACTGATAGACAAAGTGGCTGATGCTTTATTTCACATTTTTAAACAATGAGGCCTGGCTTTGGGCTTTGTGGATCTAAGAACATGGAGATGACAGACAGATAGAAGGCCTTCAGGCAACTGGTGCACTGGTGCCAAATTGAATTTAACGAGCACAAAGAAATGTCTAGACTCTAGACATACCTCATGTTGACTATATATGAAGCATCCTGTAGGTGGTTGATCAGATAAAGGAGGATGAGTGTTTACTTAGAATAAAATAAGACAGCAAAAACCTCCGGAACAAACAATACAATTTTACTGCACAAAGAACAAAAAGTGGAGGTGTGCCAACAACTTAGGAGTGTTACTGAAGCAACTATAGCACACAAAGCGGGCACTGATGTTCAAGGCCCGGCTCTTTGGAGATAGTTTGCACACAGCACATGCTAAGCAGACCTGATGGGAATAAATGATCCAGCAGAGCAGTGGGACAGATGAAATGCATTTTGCATCACACTGCAGCAGGTTCTCAGTCATCCAGGTCCAGAATTTCTTTTCTTCAAGAAAGTCTGGATGCCTTTCTTCAAGCTTTTGGTTACAGTCGAGGGCAAGCCCTCACACCTTTAGGCAAGACTGCTGACATTTTTGAACATTGAATTTGAACTATGTTTGTTTTGTTGTATTCATAATAAATATGTATTCTGTTGTTGCTAGCAAACAAATCAAGGATCTGATGAGTCAGTATTCCACAGAAAGGAAAAAACAGTGATAACAGAACATGTTCGGTGCTGTGAAAAACACAAAACCCAGAAGCTTTCTGACTGCCTCAAGTCAAACTGCTGATAATGTTATGTCATGGTCAAACAGCATTGTCTTGTGGAGAAAATGGGGAGGTACATCTTCAACTTGTGAACACAGTCTGTAAATAAAGCTGCACATTGTGTGCAGTGCATGTCATTGTCTCATACCCTGCTTCAGCTTTATGTTTTTTTAGCTATATGTTCAATTTTGTCTCAGGTTTGTTTACCTTCGGAAAATATTAAAGTACTCTCTAGTGGTGCAGATTAGAGCAGCCAATTTTTCAGCAGAAGCCATATTAGATGTAAGATAATTTTCAGTGTGGAGAATTAGTCTTATCAGAAGCAATGTGGAACAACAATTTACCTCTGCTTACTGGCTTGAAAATTAAGGTGGATCCAAACTCAGCAAATTCAGCAAGTTTAAGGGAAACTCTGAAAGCTGCTGACTGAACCATTTTTAAGATGTTGCTGGTTTACATGTATAGTACCAAAGCCAGAGGGTTGCTCCAGGGCAAATGATCAAACCATGTTTTATGTTAAGAGAAAAAATAATAATACTTGCACTGCAGCCCCCTCTCTAACCTCCAAAGTTTAGACTGTGCTTTGATCTTTATTTATTATCAGCATAATCACTGTGGTTTCAGTATTTTCCCTGATTACAGACAAATGTGGTTCATTCATTCATTCATTCATTCATCTAACATTAATTTGCGCCTACACATGAAAATTTTTCAGATGATGGAAGTGAAGGAGCTGATGGCCACAAGGAGGGGTGGAGAAGATCTCCTGACCTGCTCCACCAGGTGAGCGCGCGAAAATCAAACACACCCACACACAGGTGCATGCTGGTCTGTGGGGGAAAAAAATCAGATTGTGGATTTCTCAAACGGCGATTTCTATTCTTGTAACAAAGTCATTGACATCCAAACTGTGTGACTTTGAGGCGCTCTAAGCTCAAGTGGACCAATGTGTTTACAAAGGAGCAGAGGAGACTGATGTCGGAGGATTCCGCACAGAACGCCATTCGTTCGGACAGGTGAGTAAACAAAAACAATGCACTGGTGCGCGAATGTTTGCGCAAAAGGCTGTTGTGATCTGCAAAACCTCTAATAAGCTGGCGTTTACTAGGGGTCCTTATGTCATAGCATAGTTATGCTCGGTTACTGGGTGCCTGCAGTCATGTTTGTGTTCTTTGTGTACTTACTTCCCTGCACCTCTGTCCAAAGCCCCTCCTTTGGAAACCTCAGTCTGAGGCTGCACACACCGCGGTGTCAGGCCAACCTCTACTACTAGTCTGTTGAATGGCAAGTTTTGCCCTTTGTTCTTATTGCATGTGTTAAAGCATGCCTGTAAGACACTGATGCACATTTAAGACCTCTACAGTACTTCACTGACTGCAAAAACAGCCTTATAAAATATAACATGTCATCTCAAATGAACTACTTTCCCTTAACAACCTCAACAACTGACCAGCTTATGAAAAACCGGCCTGCATTTGGCCTTTTTGACTTGAACCCCTGCGTGTCAGGATTCAGCTTTGAAGACTTGTCATTTAGTGCTAATAGAGAGCTGCTGCACAGATGCCCTTTTAATTCCCCACGGAGACATTGAACTGGACTTCTTTAATTTGCTCCGAGGCGCACTGCCTCTCTCTCTGAAGTGGATATGGATGAATTTTGAATTATCTTACAGTGCAGTCTGGCCTGGATAATCAGTTCAGTTTTACCACAAATTAGAGACAGGACACATATTATCCTGCCCTGCGCTGTCATGGCGAGTGGAGAGAGGCTGTCTTTTGTCACTCATAAAAGAAAAAAGAAAAAGAAATAAGTCTCTGGAATCATTTGCAAATTGAGTACTAAAGGAAGGGCAGAATTCTGTATATTCAAACCACCATCAGTCATCAAATCCACATGTGTTGAAGGATGCTAGTGTAGGTCTTTTTAATAGTTAATAATTAGAAATAGTTATTGATACCTTATCTTTGCTTTGCTGATTTTCATAAATAGTTATCAAATTTGTTGGCATAGCAACCGTAAAAACGTTTTGGTTCACTCCCTGTTGTAAGTGTACTTTTGTTGTTGGTCTTTGTTGTGATTCACTACCACCATGCTGCACATGATGCTGGTACATGATGTGGAACACACTGCAAACACAGAGCTGAAGTAAATATATCAGCCCCAGATCAGTCCTATAATCTGATATGAGCTAGATATTTAGTCTATATCAGGGCCGATATTTGATATTACATCGGAAAGCAACAGAACAAATATGCTTTTGCTTATATATTTATTTATTTATTTATTTTTCTTACAAGAGAATGAATAAACAAGATGCCTCTTGAGTAACAACAACACAACTCCAGGAATAAATATAATAGCATTATAGGATTATAACAGCCTCTCACTCAGTGACAGCTGGGATAGGCTCCTGTGCAGGATGAAGTGAATGGATGGATGGATGATTACATTGAGCTTCTTTAAAAGCCTCATATCATCATGTTCGTGCATGCATGTGTAAAGGGAATACCACGGCGATGATCCCATAATATCGTTAGGAATCATGAATGCATACCAGTAAAATAATTTTCTGCTTATGCTATAAAATGCAGTACTGCAGTAACCGGAAATTCATGTACAGTATGTAAAATAAATGTAAAATCACTGAGATCTTAAAGGATAGAGATAGGATGGGACCGTAGAGAAGTAACACTAACAAAAAGGAAAAAAACATCTTTCTATATTGTAAAACTTAAGTTTGGCAGTCACTTTGTGGAAACACTGTTTACTGCAGCCCCAAATCTCGGAGCTCAGTTTGGAAGCTTCATGTTCAGTCTGTTGGTTTAAGCTTTTTAAAATTCTTTTGAACTCACATCTGAGACACGATGAGTCGCTGATGTTCTTATGATGTGTACATTTGTCTCTGTTGTTGTTATGCAAGCATGGTGTGTATTTATTTGTGTACAATTTATAGAGAATAATTTATTCAGGCATCAAAACATCATTTTTGGAGTTTACTGAAGAACAACAAAAGCCCCTTCTGAGAAAAGGTGTAGAGTGACATGTTTGGAAAGTGATATAAAAATGTGAGTTTTGCTCAGAATCAGGCCGTGAATTCCAGGGGTGCTCTCTAACTATACAAGCTGGTGCTGTAGCCACATTCTGTACTGAGGCTTGTTGTGCTTTCACTCAACCAGCAGGATGCACTGCAGCCCCGTCATGCTCCAGCTTTAATGTCAGGAAAAGCTGAAAAGCATTTCACTGAGATGAATATTTATATATGTGGGAGAATGAATACCATTTTTCACATAAATGAATATCTGCTCTCAAATTAGAGGTTGGAGAAATGGCGGAGATTATCTTGTTGCTTAATACTTAATTGAAGGCAGCTTCTAATTAGCTTCGCTATTATCATGCGACTTAGGAACAATTCCAGATTTCTAAAACTTTGGTGAGAATAGAATTTGGCCCCTAGAAATAAATTTAAAGTATTATGAAGAATCTGTGTCTTCTTGTCACAGCCTCACCCACTGTGACCTCTGTTTTAATTCTCATCCTGCTCAACATTCATTTAGCTAAGAGCAAAATCTCTGAATTAATGTTCCTTCATTCCCTCTTTCTTACCCCGTCACCTTCATTACATGCTATGTAAGCGCTGTGTGTCTTAACCTCTCACAAATGGAAGTTCACTCCAGCTGCAGTGAATTTTCTACACTTTAATTCTGAGCACTGTACGGGTTGAGACAAATGACACAACGTTTGCTGTACAGAATGGAGATGTGTTTTGAGAAGTGGGGCTGTGAATGGACTCCCCTGTGGTTTTTTTGTAAGAATGTAATTCCCCTGGTTGTGTCTGCACTGCGGGCTGGTGGCAGCTCTGATTGTGGCCATACTGCATCGATGCCAGTGTGAATAAATTGTTCCAAAGTGATGTCCTGCACAAAGACCGTACCTGGGAACAAAGCTCGAGAGATTTAATTGCATTGCAACCGTGCCACACACTCTGGACCACATGCACTGGCTTTCATATGCACATGAGTATACATTTCTAACCTGTGGTCACTCACCTCCTGCTCTCAGACCTGCACATACAATATATTCTAAACACCTGTCAGCCAGCAGCTCCCTTCCTGTCACCTCCTTCTCCTGCACTCTCTCTATTTCCACCTCTCTTTGAATTATTGAGCTCTTTCTTTCAAGGGAACCTCTCATCAGATGTGTAGGCCATCAAGTTTGCTTCACCGCTCCCTCACCCGAGGCTGCAGCCGCCCCCATGTTGCCTCACGACATTGAGGAAATCACTCACATGTCCCTCAGTTACTTCTCACTTACTCCACCGCTTGCTCCCTCTCAGTCTTTTTCCCAAGCTGCCGCCCTCCTAACCTCTTCTTTAAATCTTTCCCCTCACAATCACTTGCAATGTTCTACCTCTATTTCCTCCTTCCTCTCCTTCTCTCTCCTTCCTCTGCTCTGTTTTTCTGTAATGTCACGGCCCACTGCTGAGTGTCACTGAATTGATGGAGGGAAAAAAATGGGAGGACTGAGGCGAGGGAGGGGCTTGACAGGCGTATGTGAGACAGGAGAGAGAGAGAGAGAGAGTGAGGCAGAGCGACAGACATTACGCCTGCGGGTGTGTCTTGTGTAAAATGCTCCATCCTGGTGAAAACGTGCTCTGCAGTTACCGCGCCACCGTCTGCAATAAAGCTACACAGACTAGTGTTTGTGGCTCCTCTAATGGTGTTCCATTAGAGTCCCAAAGGTCCTCTTTCTGTGCATGGACTGTAGTCTTATTATGCAATTCTGTGTCACCTGAAGCCAAGTGTATTATCTGTCACTAATGTACACATGTTAAAATTGTAGCAAGCTGAATAAACTGTAATACTGCATCTCATGCTAAGCTTGCAAACGAAGGCCAAACCAACCCTGTCGTGAATTCTGAGCAATTTGTTCATTTAGTGGCACTAAAGTCACTGAAGCAAATTGAACATCTAGTTTAAAACTGACTGTAGCTGCACATGTTCTCCTAAACCTAATCAGGGACACATTTAAGCTATTGTAACATTATGAGAGGGCTCACTGCTTACTGCAGTGAGTGTCACGTGTCATCTCTCTTCATCACTGAGGTTGGTCAATAGAGTGGATTCAATCAGAAGAAATTGCATGCATGCTCGCACAATTACTAACAGACGACTGAGGGGATTTGAGGTGGTTGAAGGTGTTCGTGCACACAGGATTTGGACAGTGAATTTGAGTGTGAGTTCTGTTTGAGGAATAGACAGATGTGTGCTCAGCCACCAAGACAGTAAATTCAGCAGGAAGTGCTTTTGGAAAGCCCCCCACAGCTATTCAAACAGATTAACAGCAGCAAACAGCCAAACAAAAACAGTGGACGGCAGCCAACTGACCAATAGCCGCGATTGATTTATGCTGCATGCGATGTAACGTATGAAAGGTTAGAGAGAAAGGGACTTCCGTTACTTGTGTATGTGTGTTTCTGTGTGTAGGTAGGATAAAGGTTGAGGAAGGTCTCTGGCATGAGTGGGTGGTAAAGTGCCCCAACTCCTGTGATACGTGATGATCTGAGGAAGAAGTGGGAAGTGGCTGATCCGGTCCATGTTATTAGTCGAGCTCTGTTAGACCATGTAATAGCTTCACAGCGCAACAGGGAGTCGCTGTTCCGAGAGCCAACTCTGCCCAGTATGACATCCTAATATGGAAGATATTCCTAACAGTGCTACAGCAAAACTCACTGGATGGCTGTGTACAGGTGTGTGTGTGTCAGTGTGTGTGTGTAGTTTTCTCTGAGTGTTTGCATAAGTGCTGATTCTGCTCTTCCAAACCCTTCAACTCTGCATTTTTTTGCAGACTTTCCCCTCCTTTGCTGTGCCCTCGTCTCCTCTCCCTCTCTTCATCGACACACAGTTTGCCTCCTCGCCCTTTTGCCTCAATTCGTCACACCTACCTTTTCATTACCCCTCCTGCCCCCTTTCTAACCTGCCAAAAAACAGAAACCACTTCCTCCCTCTCATAGAGAGTTGCAAACAGCATGAGGCAGTGGGCATCGAGCAATAGCCTATGGAAAAGTGAGAGCTTGACATTTATGAGATGGCTATGAACCATGGTGATGGTGAAAGGAGCGAGTGTATGCGCTGTGGATGGAGTGGAGTGTGTGACTGGAAGCAGGTGATAAGAAAGAAGGGGGCATCGCCTAAGGCAATTACTCAGGATAAGAAAAAAACACATGTAGAAAGGGGACACAGATTCTCCTGACAAAGACAGTTCTAGTAAAAGTGTGAACTGTGTTTTGTATTAGTGGTAAAAAATACACAGACACACACACACACAGAGGCAGATTGTGTTTATGAGTCACTGCAGGTCTGACTTGGAGCCTTGGAGCTCAGCAGAATGTTGATCTTATTTCTCTGGAGGGTACCTCACCTGCTTGCTGTACTCCAGATAACAAGAGGTTGCCAAGTAGCAAAGAAGCATTATCATTTTCAAAGGAAATGTCTACCTGCAGATCTGTGTGCACTTTGATTGCAGACACTTAAAATCTGGCTACAACACTGTTTCCCCCCCAACTTTTTTTATTTTTTATTTTTTTGGAACACGTTCTCCACACATAGCGGCTTAGATACATATCATAGCATAAACACGCACTCACACAAAATTGTGTGCTCATGCAACCATACAGCATATTTAACAAAGTAATAAAGCAGCATTGTTTAAAGAGAGGGAATACAACAAATGAATCAATATACAGCCCTCATGCCAGGGCATTTTATGTGGCATCTGTTTTCCATTCCTGTGCTCGGCACAAAGAGTTGGCTGGGTGCCGCACCACTGTGGCCAATCTCTCCCAGCCAGCGTGGAGGTAAGCAGTCTGCATTCTGGGAGCTTGCCTTTTTTTTCTCCGCTGAGGATTTTGGATGTATATCTATCAGAAAGAACAAAGAAAAAGGCAACTGTTGAGCTTTATTGTGGAGCTTATGGTATTTTTTTTCCCTTGTCAATATTACACGTCTTCTGACGTTCAGATCCATAGCTCTTCTTCTTCTTCTCTCCTGCTTTTTTTGCTTCCCTGCCTCCCCTCCCTTCCTCAGTCTTTCCCTCTCTTTTCCTCATTCTTAGCTATTGTTGTACCACTGGGATCTCATTAAGCCACTAACTTCAAATAAATAAAACAAACTGCAGAGACAAAATGAGGGATCTGTATATTATTAAAAAAAATCTGAGTTGTAATGAGTTTTCCTTTTTCCCTGCTCTGACACCTTTCTGACACGCTTTTCCTCTCTTCCCTGTCTTTGTCTCATTGGCTGCCTCTGTCAATTCAATTAATTTCAAACCAGCTTTATTGGCATGACTGAGGCATTTTGAGGGTGCCAAAGCTTTTGAAAAAAAGGAGAAAAAAACATGCTGCATTATATCTGCCTCTCCGTGTCTTCCTCACTCTTTCCCTGCCAGCATGCAATCGCTGCAGCCAGCAGAAAACACAAACTATCTCCTTCCTTCATGCCTGCCTTCCTCAGCACCTCCTCTGTTTGGGTATTTTTCCTTCAATGTCCATCTGTACTAGCTCTGAAACAGAGATATTCCATTTGTCTTTTCCATTAGGGTTGAAAAGATGCCAATATGGATAGATTGGAAGCTGTGGTGTCTACCTCTCTGCTGTCTTCCCCCCATTTCTCCTTTTTTTGTCTAGTGTGTGTCTGTGTGTGTATGTGTCAGGTCTGGATATTTCACCATCCTCTCCAGGCATCAGTCCCAGCTCATCATTTGTAGCTGGATGTGTCTTCCTGGGGCAATGAGAAAGAAGATGTAGCTGATCCAAGAGTTCCTTTTAAGCACACGTACAGAGGCTGGGAACTGGGAGGCTTGACCTGCTGTTGCAAAGGTCAGCATTGTTACACACAGATGAACCTCTGATAGGACCGGACCAGAGCAGAACTGCAGGTAACAGAGACAAGACGACCATCCTGGGAAAATATCTTATTATTTTAATCGATCAATCTCAGATGTGAGTACCACCGAAGATCTCCTAGTGGAGTGTGTAGAGCCTGGCGCTCCAAGGACTTTCACTGAGATCAAGAAGCTGCTGATGTCAATTGAGAAAGGGGAGAAGGAGGAAACGGAGCGATGGGAGAAAGGAAAAGAAAAAAATAGAAGGATAAAAGAAATCTTGATTTTGTCTGAGAGAGTATTGATTTTTTCCTCTGGGTTGGCCATGTGCGCACAGCCTGTTATTAGTTTAGAAACAAAAAGGGAAAAAAAAGAGTACTGTGTGTGTGTTTGTGTGCACACTGGCTAGCTGTAACATTTGCATATGTTTTTATGTGGGAAGTGTGTGTGTTTGTGTTTTTGGTCCTGTGTATGGGCCTTTGGAGCCCCTGGCTGGAGATGTTGGGATTAGAGGGAGATTAGAGTGATGATTACACAATGTCTTCGCTCTAATGATCCCAACTGTTTGTTCATCTTATCAGCTGCGCCGCACTGGATTCCACAACTGCCGCTGATATGAGATAACAAGCGGATTACTTCAATACCTCCAAACCGCACCCCCCCCCCCCCCCCACCCCGAATCCATCCAGGCGCCAACCGACCAGCCAACCGCACCAGTCAGAAAGAGTAGTGACCCTGGTAGAAAAGGCGAACAAACCCTCAGGGAAAGAGAGAGGGATGGACATGTACCCTAGGAAATTCATAGGCAGAGAGGGTGACTCACAGGCCTGACCTCTTGAGTCCACAGAAGCATTAGCCAGAGTGCTCATTGTTCACTGAGACAATACACTGACCCCCCGGAGAGCCTTCGGTCTGCAGTGCAATGTACCCGCACAGCCACAGCATATTACAGAGGGAGCAGTGGGAGGAAACAGCGATAAGGTGTCCAATGTACTCTGGTGTACTACGTGGTGTGAGTGTACATTTTTCTGGAGAAGTATGAGGTTATTAGTGTGTGTGTGTGGTACATATTTCCCCGTAAAAGGAAAATGTTGTAGTTTCACTTGGGGCAGTGGCCTATGAAATAAAGGAGATCGTTTAATGACAGCTTTGTAATAAAGTAAAGGCGCTCAGATCTGTTCACTTAAGTGTGTTTGCCAAAATATGATCGTGTGCATGAGAGAATACAGTATATGTGTGTATCAGCATGTGTGTGCGCTTCTCTCCATGCCTGCATGCCACTCTGATCTCCCCATTACAAGGTCGATTAAGCCACTAATCCCCAAAATACACGCGTCCAACAGCACGACACTGGAAAAAAAAAAACTCCTAAGGAAAAAATGGCTGAATCTTCCCTTCCCTGTTGCTCAGAGCTTAAGCCACACACCAGTGCAGCCTGCTACAGAGCATGAGCACGGAAATGTGTTTTACCTCCATAACCACACAGGCAGGGGATTAACAGGCACCCTAAACCCTGGAAAAGCAGCTACTTTTACACTTGTATGGCCTCAGAAGAAAAAAAAATGAACACAGCCACAGTGACACAGCAGGACTTTGAGTGCTGTACATTATGTTGAGTGAGATTGGATATGATTTTCAAAATAGTTTTGGAGGAGGAAAAAAAGATGAAAAACAACTGATGAAATGGATTCAGAAGCTATCATAGGGTAGCGCAAATGACCGATGCCTATCATATTACTGAAAACCAGTAATTACCGCGGCTCGTTACTTATGGATCCCTGTTGTCCTGCCCTGCTCACAGGATGGAATGTGGAGAAATCTGCATAACGTTTAATTAGAGCACTGGTGTTCAGAGCTTAGGCTTCGTCAGGGAAATGAACCAGAGCAGAGAACCAGGGGTCCTCAGGGCCATCCCCAATCCACCACCAACTACCTAATTTGGCCTGATTCACCTGGAGCAATGCTTTACCCCTTTTCTCCCTGCTACTAAAATTGACTTATGCTGCACATTATTGTAAATTATTAGTTTTTCTTTTTCAACAAATGTATACATGTGAAGTTATTGGCATGCTTGTATGTTAAGGATAGTTAATGTGATAATATTGAGCTAAATAAGCACGAAAAATGTCTTTACAGATCAATTACAAAACCAATGCAACACTTTGTAAATGATAAAGTGATCTTAGGCACTCATTTCCATATTGCATATTAAAAATGTACATAATTTCTTCACTCCTGAGTCCTCCAGCTCCTGTCTATCCCCAAACTGTGCTGCTACGTATACTGAAGTGTAGAATTTATAATCTGCACACTAAGAACCTGACAAATGTTTTATTTATTGCCATGAATGTTTCTCAGGATGGGTCAGTCATCACTGCTAAATGTTAACATTCTGTTTTTATAACGAAGGCCAGCTCTCTAACCCGAGTGACCTGAAACCTTTGTATAACAAACAGAAGCTGAAGGAGCTGCTCTAAATACAAATATGTTTGAAAGTAATTATAGATAATGACCTTAGTGAGGATGTTATGCTCTACTATTACACAGGCCTTGAGTGGTTCTAAACTAAAGAACTTTAGACGAATGATTCTACCTGGCTTCTACACGTTCAAGGTGCTAAACACGAATAACAGAGCTGCACAATTTTAAGGCTAGATCAGACAATATTAGACACATCTAACAAATTACTGTGATCCAAAATTTCGTCACAGTGGGTATTTATAAAATTCAGCCTTTATCTGCATGATGGGAGTGACTTGCTCGACGGTCGCTGGAGTTGACGTTAGTCCAGCTGCTGGAAACAGCTGCTCAGCTGGAACAGATGTCCACAAACACCGTCGCTCTAACTTTATCAATCCAGAAAAAGCTTTCAGTATTTACGTCCAGTGCTTAATCATGTTTGTACCAAAAGCAGCAGAGAATGTCTGATGCAGCCTGTCTCCGTGATACCTCACATTGTGTTGCAGACAACAGCCCGACACCTGCTCAGTTTGTTTGGCATGCTAGAATGAGCCTCGAATTGCTATCAAAAGCAAACCACACCTTTACACTGCAGCATTCAAAAGTATAAAGTCGTTTCCTAAATCTAAGCTTAAATTGTCGATTCGGCAGCATGTCTGTATTATTAGCACAAAATAAGCAGTTTGCATTAACACAATTCTGCACCTCATAAAATTGGAAAACAATTAATTATAGACATTTAACTCTGCTGCATACACATTTGACTTTACTACTGTAGCCATAGAGGTGCATGACTTTATATCGCAGTGAAAAAATAAGCCTACACTGACTAAAAATGTGACAGGAGTGAAAAATGCCCAGAAACGCCTTGGGGTTAAACAGTGAGAGCCTTCGCCTGGGGCCACAGCTCTCCTTTACATTGCATCTACAACACCCATTTTGACACTGTATTCTCTCTTATCAGCTAATAATCTTTTCAAAATATATCAAAATCAACTAATTCTGACAAGTTTTGTTTGGTCTAATGTGTCATAACCTTGCTGTAGAAGAAAAAGTAGTGAAAAAAGAAAAAGTAGAAGAAGATGCCCCATCAATGTACTGTCAGATCAGTTCATTGTTAAAGCACTCCACCTCTGTATCTTTGTGTTAGATGGGTGTCAGTGTGTTTGTCCACCGGTTATATATCTGACTCTGAGTGTGTGTTTGTGCACAGGTGGCATACATCCTGTATATTGTCTGCTGCATGTTCCCGTGGTGTCTGCTGTAATACTCTCAGCAGGTGGTCTCACAGCTCGCCTGTGGGATATAGATCCGTTCTGCTCTCTGAGGATTCTGTTAACATGGCTGACCTCTATTTCTGCAGGTTGTGTGCTCTTAGAGATCTCTGTCTTGGTCTGTCTGGTTTATTGCACATCTAGGAGCTGCCCCGGAGGACCTCTGGTGTGACCCCAGCCTAATTGAACAGTTATGAATCAGACATCTTGTTTATCCAATGAGGTTGCTGGAACACACACACACACACACACAGATATATCGCATCGGATAATGATTGCAAAATACAGATTTGCCATTTTTGTGATGAATGAAAACTAATCATATGGATGGTAATAAAACTAATTAGCATCTGGCTTACCAGGGTAATTAGTATGAAGCAATACAAGCACAGTCAGTTCATTTGTCCTGCTTACTTATGGCCTATGAATGCATAATTAGCCAGGGCACAGGTGATATATTGTAGCTGTACGGGGCCAGTCATTAATAATGGATGTGTGTCACCTTATCTAAAAGTCTCCTGAACTGCAAAGTGAAGGAATTCACCAGAGGTTTAGAAGCATTAAAATGAAATTACATGTAAATGATCTGGCTCATCTCACAAAAACATACATTAGTATCTTTCTTGTTATAATCCCTACAATCATTAAAATATAGTGTGTGACTTCCCTCCATTTGAAACAAATTGGGACAAATCACACAGAGGGCTAATGTTAACTGTATTAATTATGATAATAATATGTTTAAACTGTCAAACGTGTCCCCATCAGTGCTCGATTTAAGCTAAATACCTGTTTTATCCTTGATTATCTTCTAATGAGAAATTAATTGGTGTTTTTTTCTAAAACACAAAACAGGAGCAGAGGGTCTCTCAATTATCATTTTCCAATTGGTAATGACAACGTCAAAAACAAGGCAAGGCCTCACCACCATCAAACCTGCAACAGAACACTAAAACACAGTTAGAGCAAATACATGGGGAAAAAAAGTAGGCTCAGAGGACAAGCATTGTAATGGTGCCTGCTGTGACAGATGAGTTCATTGTTTCTACTCAGATAGAATTTATTCACTTTACTGCATTTTTCCTCTCTGAGTCCAGATGTCACCTGTGGGTGTGTGGGCGTGTATGATTCTGTGTTTTGTTAAAACTATTTATTCTTTAGTGTAATTATATAGTGCACTTTGCAGAATGGTGCTGCTGCTCCAGCTGAGCAATCAATGAGTAATGAGAGACCTAGAGACCTGTGAGAGATTGACTGCAACCCCCTTTCGTTTCATTCAGATCTTAATCACAGTGGTCCCGTAGGATCCCCATGATGCATGCCTTGAAATGTTTGAGCCTGTTTGACTCTGCAGTGGTATGAACTACTCAGACCTCATTCTTCTTTCCCCCTCCTTGTTGTCCCTCCTCTCCTTCCCCTTACCCTGCTCGGTGGAAGTCGGAGGATGGAATTAAAGCCAAGAGCTGGGCTTTAGTGCACCTGAGGTGGGCAAAGTGCTCCTATAAATGGAGAAGTGAAATGGTTCATGAATAGCCTTTTAACCTGCGGACAAAGTCTACAGGTTAAAATGGCCACTTTCACACGGCCGCAGTCAAATGGAGTCAAAGATTCAATGAAATCCTTAATGAAAGCCATTGGTATCTACAGGCAAACTAATTAAGTCAGGGCCACTGTTTAATTGCATTTTCAAAAGGCTTTATTTGATTGGTATATTTTTGTCTTCTTGAAGCAGCGGGGTAGACTGTAGATGCTCTTCCGTCCTGTGTCATTTCTTATGTATGATTAATATTCTTTGGCGGTTCGCATTTTCTTTTAATCATTCTGGTCTTTATGAACGGTTTGCCTTGGCACACACACACACACACACACACACACATAGAAAATGTCAGTGGCCCAGTCAAACCATTGTAGGATTTCTACTAGACTGTTTAATAACTTGAATGTAAATTTGATGAAGTATGTCTGTTGGTTGTGCCTCTGATGGGGTTCATTGAGACAGACTACTACAGTTTACTTATGGTAGTCCCATTAGATCGAAAGGATATCAATGTTTGTGATGTAATGTGATGATGTAACTTTTGCAAATGATATGTGCCATGATATCGACTGAATAAGTTACTATGGTAACCAGCACAGAGTTGATGATTGACCTAACACTCACTCTTTAACGAGTCTTTTAAGCAGCTTAGTTCAGGGCTGACCATTAAATAATAAAACAGTAGCTCAGCTAACTGAAGCAGCTATTGTTAATCAAACTACTCATATACAGTTTCAATTCAATACAGATTAATGTAACAACATAGCTGCTGTTTTGGCAGCTTTTAGCTAAAATATGACAACTGCTAATCCAAATGACTTTATTGTTGGAATGGTGTTTATGGCAGGTGTGAAATTGATTTGATTAATGGGTGTTGAGAAAAGTGAGAAGACATCTCCGCCTACCCACCAACGCACAGACGTACATGCGCACACGCACACACACACACACAAACATACACAGAGACTCTTTATTTTATATAGAACATGTGGAAAGGTGATGGTGGGAGGCAATGTGTTGTTGTTGTCCACATTATTCAACAATAGGTCAGCTCATTTTAAAATGATAATAGAGTATGACTGCTGCAGCACACAGCTGTAGAGCGAGCATAAGTAAAGACTGGGAGATGAGGATAAAAGGAGTGAGAACGGCATTCTAAAAGTTACTCTAACTGCTGGGGAAAAATTAAAAGGTAAGAAATACTCAACAGTTAAGAACCAAGGGCAGTTTCAATGCACAAAATTAGACACCTGCTCAGTGAAAATGGAGTAAAAAATGAAGAGAGCAACAGAAAGAGAGATGATGATTGAAAGGCAAAGGGGGAAGGGGTGAATAGAGTGTGCTGCAGTGAGCCAGTCCCTCAGGAGCACATTAAGTGAACAGTTCTTTGGTGTGTAGGTGTGTAATGTCCCTTTGTAAAACCTGCCCTTGCTTCTATAGCAACACGCCTCGGTGGCTTGATGCACCAATGTGTGAACTCAGCTCTGCATGCTTTCTGATGGCCACCATCCTCAAGTGTTCCCACTCTCCTTAGCAGAAATAACTCTCTCCACTCACCATTGTGTTTGAGCTGCTGCTGCTGCACTGTTGTCACTTCGTACTGACGGTGGAAATGCCTATGCAAGAGCTGTATGTCTCTTACGAAGCATTCATCCGTGTGCATTTACAGTAGGAGAAAAAACCTTTTCAAAAAGCATAAAAACCTCTGCAGTGTTATGATAAATGTTTTCCCCTCAGGCAACAGATCGCTGATTTAAAGGTCGCTTGAATAAACTATGACCTCTATTGGCAACCACCACATTATTAGAACTCATCTTCTCCTACACAGTCAACATGCCCCCCCTTCCCCGAAGTGCTTCTTCCACTCCCTCCATGCACGGAGGTCTGTAACTAAAACAAACAATGAAGCTGTATATTAACAAGCAAGATGAATAAGGTGGCTAATTAGACCCGAGATCCAACAGAAATAGCCTGTGCAAAGGTAATACATCACCATGCAAAACACAAAACACTGCAATAATAGTACTGCTGTGTCATTTGCTTTTTTGGCTTGAGCATAAGGCTTTTCAGCCTTTGGAGCTGAAATGTTAAAGCAAATGTTAAAATGCTGCTCGCTTGCTCATAGCACCATTCTCCATCATTTTAGCATGATGAGATGAGAGCAAAAAAATGCTGCTCCTGTTTCGAGTGTGGGTATGTGCTGGGCTGAGTAATGTTTAAAAGCCAGAGATCATAACACCAAAGGGAATAATCATTGAGGCGTTTGTATCGATCAGAATCCATATAACCCACTCAGTGCATTTATTATGGTGGTGCTGTAGAGATAAGACAGTAAAAATGTGTCATCCCTGAGTGCCTTAGACAAAGAGTTAAAATCCACAGTTGTATCATCTCCAGTTTGGTGTCACTGAATGATTGACTGGTGAAGTCCTTTGGCAGACAGTCACTTCCTTCCAGGTAGCAAATCATATTGTAGAAGGGGCAGGGGCTGTAACTATGGAAAAGAGGACACAAACTATGATCTTTCCTTTCCCCAAACTTAACCAAACCATCAGCAAAACAATGTAAATCGGTAGCCAAAGCTAGACTTAACCATTGGGTCTCCTGCCTGAAAGTGTCTCCAACCCCTTGCACCTACCATCAGTGATATTTCAGCAGCCTTTACTGTGTTACCAGCATTGATGACCTTTGGTGTCATGTACTAGAGGCTGAGCAGACGTCCAACGGTTTAATGAAGGATGTGAGAATGTGTTGCTGCCTCGTTCAGATCAGCAGTGGTACACACCATCTCCTCTGATGTCCAGCATCTAACAGTTACAATGTTGCACCTTTGCATTCAGGACTGTCCCCACAAAGACACTGTGAGTCGGAGATGACTACACAAACATGGAGAGAGGTTTCCTTTTTTAATGAGCATTGACCAGTTATTAACAACTAATATAACCACTTTAAGGTGCTGGAAATGTTTGACCTTAAGATTACTTGAGCGTTTTAATAGAAAAGGTGCATGAACCCTTAAGAAACATTTAGATTGCATTTGGTCACTGTTTTAAGTTAGGATAAGATAAGATAATACAGAGTATAATAGTATAAGTGTCACTATAATCCAAATCAGAGTACAGTAGGCAGTATGAGCACAATATATGATCCATGGATACAAATATGGAGATATAAGGTGCTAGGTAAACATAAATATAGACCAGTGGCAGGAAGGACCTCCTGTGGTGTTCTGTGCTGCTCCTCGGTAGTCTCAGTCTACCGCTGAATGTGCTCCTGTAGGACAGCAGTGTGTCATGCAGGGGGTGAGACGCGTTGTTACGTTTAAGTACAGAGAACAAGAGTATAAGTGTCACTAAAATCCAAATCAGAGTACAGTACGCAGTATGAGCACAATATATTATGCATGGATACAAATATAGACCAGTGGCCAGACTTCCTAATGAGCTTGTTGAGTCTGTTGGTGTCATCCGTCTTCATCCTGCTGCCCCAGCACACTACAGTGTAGAAGATGACGCTGGAGACAACCTTGTGGTACAACATCTGCAGCATGGTCTGGCAGATGTTAAAGGACCTGAGTCTCCTTAGGAGATACAGGGGACTCTGTCCCTTCTTGTATGTTGCCACTGTGTTTGTGGACCAGTCCAGCTTGCAGTCAATGTGGACACCCAGGTGTTTGTAGCTGTCCACAGTGTCGTGTCCACGTTGGTACCTTTTACTCATATATAATAAAATATTAGCTTATTAAGGTTGAATAACATTGTGGACTTGACACACAAAAAACCTTATAATACTTCCCTCCTTTAATGTAGGGTTCAATGAGAACTCCAGCTTTCATATTGGTTTCTGAAAACAAACAAAGAAAGTTAGTCGATTGAGTAAACAACTGTGAAGAGACTCATAAGGGCTTCCTCCCATTTGGGCTGTCAACACCTGCTGTTCTTCTTCCTAAAGTGAAATAATTCTTCTGCTTAAACATTGTCTCAGAAAATAAAGCAAATCCCTTACAAGACTACGCTCACAAGTTTTCTGTGAGTCTCCGCTTCCAGGGGAAATAAACTGGTCTGTGGCATCTGTTACCAGCCTAATTGCCAGAATTGTATCACCAGTGTCCATATGGTCACTGCCACCAAGACTAAATCCCCTCATAACTTTTCTTAAATATTTTCATTTCTCTTACTGTAATTGTAAGTAAATTTAATAAACATTAGTGGTAAGAGAGACATCAAGTGAGGAAGGGAAAAAGGAACGACATAATGAAGGAAAAGTATAAAAAGCTGAGAGAGCACTTATTGAGTATGTGTGAAAATTGAGTCTGAAAGCTTTGTCTGTGGCTGGCAGTGCTGAAAGAGAGCTTGTTCACCATACTAATAGACGAGTCTGTTTTGGAGGGGGAGATGAAAAAGGACAGGTTAAGACCAGGTCACTGTGTGTTTGGTTAAAAATGAGGTTGTTGGACAGTCACAGATTAGATACTACTCAGATTAGAGCTTGACTGATATTGGATTTTTGGGAACAATACAGAAACAAATTTCAGTAGTAAAACATAATGATTCGTATATTCATACATATTAAAAAATATACCTACCTTGTATCAGATATAGTAACTAAGATAGGGGGTGTATTTATTTTTATCAAAATGAAAATGTTGGTATTTTTTTTTTTTTACTTTGCATCAATGTATTGCTTATTAGTTAGCAACAAAATGCTAATACCAATGATACTGTGATAGGCCAGTATCAACAGACTGATATATGCTCAATATATATATATATATATATATATATATATATATTTATACTCAAATTATATTTAGGGTAAAATGAACCTTTTTGGCTCACCAGCTATAGGCAGCTCGACCTGACAACAATATTTTTGCCATAAAACATGACTCTAATTTACTTTTTACTCATGAAAACAGAAATGATTATACTATTTTTTGATCATTAGGCTAAACATTTAGCCACATGTGGACTACATCTTCATTTTTTTAGGTGCTTTTCATCTTATTCTGCAGAAGCTCTGTGACAGCCGTCTTAATCCCTCAGAGGCGCATCCAATCCCCCCTTTCTCATATGGACAGGTTTTTTTCTTTTATTTCCTACATTAAGGGTGAGCATAAAAGAGAGCAGCACTGACACACATATGCACATTAAGTGTGTGATAAGACACCATCCTCCAGACAGGTGACAATACAATGAAAGGCTTCAAATCAGGATATTCCATGTAGATGGATTTCTGTGCCTTTCATTATTATTAATTGCTCTTGGAGAATTTCAGTACATATTGGTTCCCTGTCAATTAAGTGCACAACAATGAAGACAAGCTCACCTCCATTGGCCCTCTGTTGCAAGCAAACTGCTTTTTTTCTTGCTTTTTTTTTCTTCCCAGGAATCAATTCTCAATGGTAGACTTCAGTAAGCTCATTAGGCTCTCACTAGGCACCGACTCCATTACGGCTGCATAATTACCAGAGTTCTGCCTTCATCCCCCCTGAAAGAAACACC
Organism: Parambassis ranga; assembly: GCF_900634625.1. NCBI lineage: Eukaryota > Metazoa > Chordata > Actinopteri > Ambassidae > Parambassis > Parambassis ranga. The sequence goes on from NC_041029.1 coordinate 12,239,231, forward strand.
TTCATTCTGAGCCTGACAGTGATTATTGTTATGATACATCACTTGGGAACAGCCAGCTGAAAACATTCCTGTGCTTGCATGCTTTAGCTACATATAGTAGCTGTAGGCTTTCAAAGTCTTCCTCTTTCACTCTTTGCATGCAGTAAATAAATCTTTTTTTCCTTCCTCTGTGTAGAATATGTTCATGTTGGCTGCACGTGGCTGATGTGTCACTCATTCATCAGGTTTTCTACCATGCATAAAATACAATAGATATTTAATAGACTCACATATGTTCCTCTGCTCTTGCATATGCAATTGTATGCTCGCATGAAAGAGTGCATTTGTATCTGTTTCCTCTGTGAGTGTGTGTGTGCATGTGTGAATAAATGCACAGATGGGAAAGGCTGCAGTGGGAGTAGCAGCCATGCTTTGCCTGTCTTTCTTTTTTCAGAGGCAGTGCAAAGGAAGTGTAACATGACATGGAGATAATTAAAAAAGCAGATCCATATATATTAAAAACAGCAAAGCCCAAGGTAGTAGGACCAGGCAAGGGATCATTAGGATTCTGTCCATGTTGTAAACTTAAACTGGGCCTTAGCTAACTGCCCTGAAGGAAGAACAAGCCTCTCAGAAAGCTGATATTTCATTACTCCGGTCTGGAGGGACCCAGTAACACCACCCCCTCCCCCCAACCCCCATCACCCTGCCCCACCTCTCTAGCTGGTTGGCTTGCTCCGTAGCTTGATCTGTACCTGCCTGAAAGAGCTGGACGCTCTCTGTGGGAGCTTAGCTCGTACTATTTGACTGGAAAATGACATTTTCAGTCCAACCCACACATGTGAGGTGACTCAACAAGCACTTGAGTCCTGTAGATGCTACTTCTCTGAACATGTAATATAAAATGTTTCTTGCCAGGAAAAAAAAATCAATAAAAATTAATGTTATTCAGGGCGGCTTGCTATGAATATCGGTGAACCAAATTGCTACCAGGTAGATTTATTACTTTTAGGCCTGAATTCGCATGAGAGAGCCAGAAATGTGAGCTGTGAAAAAGCCAGCTAAAGCATGTTGTTAACATGGAGATGTCAACACATCTGCTCCTGCTTGTATTGCTGTAAATTACCATCCTGCTTACATATAATCTTCCTACAGAATGCACCGGATTGTTTTGTACCCGGCAGCCCCTGGCCGTTCTGCAAGCGCAGGAATTGGCTACGATATCAGCTGGAACAAGAGAGTATATGATCTAATAGGAGCCCAGTTGTAGGAAAGTGAATATATTTCTTGAGGGTATGATTAAATGAGAACATTGCAGAGGAGGTGATAGATGAAAAAAGAGATAGGGATGTGCTGGGCAGGAGTGGGAAGGCAGCAGATAGTGAGGGAGAGAGAAAGAAGTGAAAATTAGCAGGTGGGAGTAGGAGAGCAGAAATAAAGAAAAAGAGACTGATGCATGCATGCTGGAAGTAATAGACAGATCATGGGAGAAGGAGGGAGGAGAGGAGTCTGATTGCTGGGCAGAGAATATTAGCTGTTTCATTACACCGAGCAAGAGAGCCTGAATCCCTCCACACAGGAAGGTTCAAGTATCTTCCATTAGAGAGCCCTGGCTCCAAAAACATCCCCAGAACAGACTTTTGTTTGGCCCTTAATTTTCTGTCCAATTCACCATAAGGAGCAGGGTCACAGTCTTAACAGTCTGTGTGTGAGTGTTTGTGTGTCCTCTACTGGCTGTGATTTTAATATATGTTCACATCAGTGCCCACACTTTGAAAAAAGGAGATGATAATAGTGTAAGGATACAGGTACCTCATAAAATCTTTGTTGGAGAGCAGGGCAGAGACTACTCAGTGGAGGAGAAGGTGCGGTATCGCTCATGTGTGTGTTTCTTTACTGTATCTATGAAAGAAAGCAAGACGTGCAGAGCTGCAGGTGACTTCATCAGTCAGAGAGACGGGTGGGTTCCGTCAGCGTGATGGCCTCGTCAGCGGCCCATATTAAACACATTAAACACTGGGCCGGGCTCCTCATTAATCAGCCCCGAGGGATGACAGCCAGCTTCGCTATCGGCCCTATACATCCACGCATGCCCAGGGCTGTCTGGGCCCCAGGTAATATACCCCTTCCTGCAGATAACACCATGATAGATCGACTGCAGCCGTCCTGATTGGGGCTCGCCAGTGTAATACCAGCTTGTCTGGCTTTATCGAAGTCCATTGAGCAGTCACGGCAGATCAGCTTTTCAAAAGCTTCAGCTGATTTTTGACTGCGAGGGGGTTGACTGGATGTTCGTGTCAGCTGATTTAGTGTCAGACCTATAAGGTGAGACAGGTACTTTAAAGGTACCATCCAATGATAATCGTCATGTCTGCGCCTGCTTGGGGAGAATAATGACATCCTGTATGTGACCTGTCACATTCATTTTAACAGTATTATTAACCCTTCAGGAGACCCCCTACAAGCTGGAGACGCATGATTGATCAGGTCTTATAGTTCATGTGATATGAAGTATTGTATATGTCTGTATCCACTACATAGACACCTGAAAACACCAGAATCATTCATTTTCTTCGCCGTAACAGAAAACTAATGTTAGAATGCATTGTGTTAACTTTTGAGCAGTCATTAGCTGGATACTCCAAAAGCAATTTTTGCATTCTGACTTTAATTGATTTCTAATTACACTGCCTACCTGAAGGGCAGCTTTTAATCATACTTGGTCAGTAATATGAGCCTCATTCCTCCCATGTACCACACAGCGGGCTGATCAGCCACAAAAGCTGGCACCTCATCCATTTCCATTTTGTCCTATACCTCACAGAACCCCCCCCCCACCCGCCATACACAACTAATCCTCACTCTTGGAAAGGCGTGCGTAGCTGATAGCAAGCAAATGATTGCTGTATTTGGTGGTTCAGTTTGATTAATGTGGTCAGAGAGATGAGAAAGTGTGTTGATGTGAAGTTGAGTGGTGCAGGTCTAGTGGTTGTTGGGGGGCTTTTCTGCTGCTTCCACTAGGTGTCTCTCTTCAGATGGGTTAGGATGCAGTCCTGGAGCTGACTGAGGGGGATGAGAGAGGTCAGACCCTGAGAAGAGAGTGGGGATAAAGCAGAAAGGAGAAGAAAGAAGCAAGGGCAACTCACTGCTAGGTCCTGCGCTTCTCTTTGTGCCCTTGTTTGTACACAGACGTGACTGCCTGTGAAGCCATAAAGGCTTTAGCTGTGGAATTTTCCCAGAACGGCTCGTTAGGTTTTTACCTATTTGCCTCAACATTTCATTTGTGATGTAAAATGTGGTGCTAAAATTGCGAAGCCTATGAATTGTCTGTATTTTGTGTTTTCATTTACTCAACAAGTACTTTGTATTCATTATTTATCTCCCCTATTCACCTCCTCAGGCCTTTTGTTCTGCCAAATGCACATCCACTCTCTCTCCCTCCCCGGTTTGGTTGAGATATGCTGCTTGACTTTCCTATTCCTTTGTCCTTCCTTCCTCTTTGGGAGGAACTCACATATTTCCTCTGTGCTCTTTATTGTCTGCCTTTTCTATTCCCTTGTATCAACTGCAATCCTGAGCTGCAGAGGTTATATCGTTTTGTATTGGAGGGTCAGGAGTGCAGCAGTATGTTCGCCCACGGGCAGCTTATCTCAGCAACACCATAAGACTAGATTCCAGCAAATCCCACTGAAACTGCATAACATATTCATAACATTGTGGTGAAATACTTGCAGAACGAACCTGGAGTGAAAACTACAGCACAAAAATATCTATTGGCTTTCTATCACCGCTTCACATATTTGATTTACTACTCAAAAACACTGACAAAACACCATTTTATTCCCCCTGTGCCTGTGTCAGTGTGTGACAGTATAGCAGGCCCCTCACCTGTGGTTCTCCAGAGCATGTGAGGCCAGGCAGGCGCGTTGTCATGGTCTGCCTGTGCTGCTGTGCTGACTGCGGAACAGGCTTGGAGCTGGTGTAATTACTTTAATGTGACTAAAAGTAAATGGAAACCATGTACAACTTCAGCATCCTGTTGGTTTTTAGTCATTAAGGTAGAAGTCTTACTGCTGCAGCAAATGTCTAAATGTCCTAAAAATGCCCCTAACAGTTTCAAGACTTCAACTTCAAAAAAAGCACATAATGAGAATTTAGATCATTTTGTGTATTTGTCGGCTTCCTGTTTCAATGTGGCACAGAAAAGCTCAAAGAAATGATCTTCTCAGTTTCCTGACCTTATAAATGCACAATGGGAGGACAGGAAATCAAAAAATTGAAGCCAGCAAATACATTTATACATGTGGTGCATCTTCAGATATATAAATAGCTGCGTATTCTAGAAATGACTGGTTATGTCATTATTGTGTCATATATCAGTGGCTGCAAGTGTCACTTGGTTAGGTTTAGCCATCAAAACGATGTGGCTAGGTTCAGATGCTTTTACGAGATTAAAAATAGCACATTTCACATACTCGTGTGTATATATATATATATATATATATATATATATACATACACATATATATATATGTATATGGATAGATAGCTATGACCACAGGTGGGCGCCATATCCATGTGTGCTTTTTGTTTCAGTGTCCCAGAAACGTCAAGATCTTATTACATCCTCTGAATTACTTCCATTATCACTGCTGCACAACACAGAGACAAAGGAGGAATTGGATTGACTCATACTGGGACGTATGCAATAAAGTGTGAGAGAAGAGAGGCAGGGTGGTGGGAGAGAACAGGATGTTAAGAAAGCCAGACCAAAAAAAAGAAAGAAAGAAAGAAAATAAACGTCCTGGTTGGCCTTGTTTGGAAAGAGAGTGCAGCTATGCAATCAGTTTTTTTTCTCCCCAGCTTGCAATCAGCCGGCATGTCAGTAAACACTGCTAATAGGGGTGGACACTTTCCCCTTTCTCACCCAAGACCCATGCAGTAGCTAATTGGGATAAATGCAACTCCATGCTTTATTTACCCTCACCCTCTCTACTTCTTTCTCTCTCTTTTCCTCCTGTCTTCCTCTTCCTCCTTTGCTAACCCCCACCCCTCCACCCCTGTTGCTTGTTCTCCGCGCTTGTTAATGGCTTCCTGGCTCATTGATACCCCAGATGTTTTTTATAATCAAAACATGAGAAACAGCAGAGTGGACATGGCTCCATCTCGTCCACCCTGATTGATTGAAATGAGCCGTTTGCTGCATGTGTTTGCTTGCAAAAATGGAGTGTGTAATGAATGAGATATGAGATATATGAACAACTGGTAATACAAATGACTTCAATTGTCTAAGCAAGCCAGCAACACACACAAAGTTCCTGCAAACATGCATACTTCATGCACCTCAGAGTAAAGAAATAACTGCTTGATTTGATATTATTCATTATGATTTATTATTTGGCTGCTACTTTCCGCCCCATGCTCTGTGTATATGACGGTGTAATGTATTCATGGGTCTTGCTGCACCATCATTGCTTTTGTGATGTAATCTCTTTTCCCTTGGCTTAGACCCCACCTGTGGGAGAAGGAGAGAGAGAGAGCTGTAAGTGCTTGTGTGATGTAAAATGCCTAATTTAGGGGGTGATTGATGGTTTAATATTGCAGCCTGCAACCTTGCTGCCCCCACCTACCCAATGAAGCTGCAGGCAGGTGTGAAACTGTAGCACTGTGTGAGTATAATGTCACTTTCTATTCTCACATTCAAAGCCAGCTAGTGGAATTAAACCAATTGTGAGTGAGTTTGTTTTGGTGTGTGTGTGTGTGGATGTGTGTGACTGTGTACATTGTGGGCTTGCTGGAGCATTTCTTCTATGGCTGCACAGCTAAAATCCATTTAGATATATTGACTGTGGTCTAGAGTCAGTGGTCAGTTATTGCAGCCATTTCTGCTTTCCTTGTTTTAACCAATCTTCCCTCATCTCTCCTGTCTCCCTTATTCTCTCCAACATTCAGTGCAGATTCTAGTCTTTCTGCTGTGAGTTCCTATCAGTTTACCTAATGTACATGACTTGCAATGTTTTGTATAAAAAAACAATTAGCTTTATTTCAACCTTTATCATTATCGCTCCAAATTATTATCTGACCAGCCATATTTGTGGAACATCACAAAATGAAGCTCTTCTTGCCATATATCTGTTTGTATCAGTCAGTGAACGTCTCTCTGAATGTTTCTTTTGTAATAGTTTTTGTTTATTAATCAGTTATAATCATTAGCTTATAGCGATGACCGGAATCTACAATTATAAAAGAAATCTTGGTTTTAAAATGTGTTTTTATATGTGAAAATGACACTATTTTAGGAGACTAGGCGTGGTGTCCCCACTGATCAGAACTAGTTCATAGCAATGGTCTGTTTTACAGGAACAACAAAGTGCAGAACACTGATGCAGGCCAGAATTGGTTGTGTAGTAGGGTGAAAGCTGTTTGGTATGGGAAGCCAGTGACTCAGCTCTAAAGGCTTCTGTAGCAAATCACGGTGCAGGATTGCTCCTCAAAACAAGAGAGAGAAAAAAATGAGAAGCTTTTGTTGTTACAGTAGTGAGTTGAATTGACAGAGAAAATGGAGCTGGAATTTTTGTCTTTATGAGATGTGGAAGGATGTCTCTGCAGAGGAAGATCATTAAGCTGCTGGGAATCCTTTTTTTGTGTGACCCTTGCCACGAAAACCAAAAAAAGAAGGGCTGTTTGCCATGGAGTCATGTGCATTTCCACGGAGAGTGGTGGGTTGCATATTTACTTGCTAACAAGCAAAGTTTGCTAAAGCTATGAGTGTTGACACACCCACAGCGACAAGCAAATGAAGCCAAAGGTGCGATTGGATCTTTATGGTAAAGCAAATCATGTAAGAATGGTGTAATTAAACAGATCTTCAGTTTTTGTTGTTGTTTTCCTGTTTTCTTCTCTTCCGACACCTTAGAAGCAGCACCACTTTCAAAAGTTTGACAAAGTGCCTTCAGATGCTTGTGGATGTGTTCATCACCACATCAGTGCTGTTGATCAGTATTCTGTACAGATCACAGTGGGGAAATGAATCATGGTACTATGCCTCTGAGTCATCTAGCTGTGCAGAAACTAGTGTGTCATTATGTTGATATTTTGTCTACTATTAGCCATAAGGAACAACTGCTCACACTGATATGCATAATGCCAGCCAGTGTGGACAAGTGCTAAGAAAATACACAGAGAATTCTGAATTTAAAATGCACACACACACCCACACACACACACCACATGTGCATGTATATGGACACAGTCTCAAAATGGTTCTTGTGCTAATATGTTTTTAATGTCTTTGGGATGCAGTCGACATCTCTAATTTGTTTTTGTCTAAGCTGTGTGCTTATGTGCACGGGGACATCAAAGCAGTAAAAATAGCATTTCTCATTAACCATCCTTTCCCTCTCATTTATTTTCCTCGTCCTCACTTGCCAGTTTGTCCACATGAGTGTTTTTTTAGGCACTGTTTGTGAAGTTGTGAGAAGGAGTTGCTGCAGAAAAGATAATGGGCGGACGCTTGTATACTTTTTCATCTGCTCGGCCCTCAGCAGGCTTTCATCAGAAACTCATCATCATTTGAATTAATCAGCTGAAAAACACTTGTGTCAAATAAAGTTTTTCTGTGTAATGTTAATGAAACATCCACTTTAGCTAGTGCAAAGTGATGGATGTTAGCCTGGAATGAGTAATGTTTGAGGAAATAAAAGTTTGCAGCAAGCACTTTGATAAATGAATTCAGATTTTCATAACAAAATATTATTGCACTGATTTTACAGGGATTAATAACACTGTTAGCCAGGACATATATTATATCATTCTGAAACATTACAACAATCAGATGTTTAAGGTATTTATTGGTCACTGATGCTTTACCCATCCATCCATCCATTGATGCTACACCCTCCTCAGGTTAATGTACTATGCCGATACGGGTGAGACTGATTGCTATAGTAGCTAAGAAAATGGCATAGAAGCTTGTTACAGTTTTTTGTTTTGCTTATATAACTATATGCAACTTGTCAGTAGTGACCATCCATCCATTATCTGAACCTGCTTTGTCCTGCAGTGCAGGGTCACAGGGGGCTGGAGCCCATCCCAGCTATATATGGGCCACCAGTCCATTGCAGGGCAACATACAAACAGACAACCATTCACACTCACACCTACGGGCAATTTAGAGTGACCAATTAACCTAAAAGCACATCTTTAGAATGTGGGAGGAAGCCGGAGAAAACCCACGCAGGCACAGGGAGAATGTGCAAACTCCACCAACTCAGCCATTTTTTTTCCCCTTTAGCATAAACAGAGGGGAATGAGAAAGTGAGAAGGTAACTTGCAGCAAAGTACAGGACTTTCGCCTGATGGCTTATGGGGCACCTGCTCAACCAGGTGAACTATTTAGGCCAAAAATACACACTGACACATAAATGCCTACACTTACACAGAGGGATACTTATTGGCTTCATAAAAATAAATAGCTTGTGGAACATGGGGAAATAACAGATGTCTGTATTGTGAATGGGTCAAAAATAAAGGAGAAACTAAATCACATTCTGTCAACACTAAAAATTTGATTATCCATGTTAATTAGAATAACTTCATCTGCAAAAAGGGGGAAGATATGCATATATAAAATATGCAAACTGATCAGTTCTCAACAGTAAGATCTAAAAACCCCACCCTCCTGCTTGATTTTTTTTTTTAACCTATATATGCTATCCACCACCCACCCCTCCACCTCTACATTGGCAGCCATTTTACTGTGAACGTCAATTGATCCCTTTGGGCATTCACATGTGAAGATGCGTGTCTCTTCCATGGTCTCTAATAAAAAACAACAAAGAGCCCGTTAGTAGGATTACAGACTGCAATTCATCCATCTGCCTGCCATTTTGTCGTTGAACTCTGTTTTACCTCTGCTGCACCACAGCTCTGCCACAGGCTTAACTAGAGCACTAGAATATTTTTGTGAAATTATCACCGCGGTGGATGAACTGCATTTGATTCAGCTGCTAACAGAAAGCGTTTCACCTCCACAAAGTATTACAGACTTTAGTATTCAGCTCACTGTAACACTTTCATGTCACCTCTCCTGTTTATGCACTTGTCTCGGCTCTGCAGCAATGTGATGGAGAGATGAATTCACAGTGTTTGTCACACAGAGAAACTTGTTTCTGCAGGTTTAATATATTCTCAAACACTTTGTGTTTTAATTGTTAGTAAAACGGGTATCAAATTCCCCCTGCTCAGATCTTTATCTGTCTTCATGTGGCACATGTTACAGCTGTGATGCTAAAGGCACCTTTCACTTGGCGAGAGTTGAATTGTTAAATTGGACCTGGTTGCAACTCCTCACACAGTGTGTGTTTATGATTGTTGAGAAACAAATATTTTGTATTGTGAATGAATGACTACAAACAATTTTTTTTTGAAAAATGAAACTTGAAAGAAAAAGTCGGTCTCTGCATTTAATCAGTAAAAAGCTGTGGAAACTGCCAGCCATTTCCTCCTGTCATTGATTCAGCTTGGTTCTGAGTGAGTCAGTGTGGTCAAACGTTGTTACTGGAAAGCAGTCAAGATGCGATCTTGGCCTAAATTTCTGAATTGGATTGGATTAGGTTTCCATAGTAATGGCCACAGACTAGTCCATCCATTGAATGGTGCCAGTGCACATGCATTTTTATGACAATGCATCGTCTGTACGCTTTGAACGCCTTTCATCTGACATCGCTCTTTCTCAGTTTAATCCTGTAGCTGACTGCTGCATTATTATTCCAGTCAATCAATTCTATGTGTCTTTAAAGATCGTGTAAGACGAGGAGTCTAACATTGATGTTGAAACAGAGCAGCGTAATGCTAATCATCCCCAGCCATAACGGAATACATTATTCTTAGCCACTTCATGTTGCTGTGGAAACTGTTTTAGAGTCAGTAGTTCTGCCAAGGGTGTGCAAATAAACATGTCCGTGTGTGTTGTGTGTATGGCTTGGCGTGCTATGTGTTTTATCAATTGAAATGTTGCACTACCTAGAGGCAATGGTTAGACGGGGTAATTTGAAAAAAAAAAAAACATTCACAGAGATCCACAGTGGGTCAGAAAGAAATGAAAAAGTAATGATGGAGAGAAAGAAAGTGACAGATGATGTTGGGTGTGGGGAGGGGATGCTCTTGTTGGAGTGAGGATGTAGCAGAATAAAGTGAGCCTAAGACAGAGCATTGAAATATGTATGTACAGTATATATACATAAATATATATAATTATTTTTGGGGATGTGTATTAAACCATCTCTGAGTGGTGCGATGGATTGATTTTATTAATGAAAGTGTGAGCCACAGTGTGGTTATGGATCCAGGATACACACGATGCTTCCTCTTCAGGCTCATATCATTACCCATCATTACACCCCCCATTTGTCATCAGCTGGCCAGATCGATCATAGCCGATAACTCTGTCTCACTCCAGGGCGGCCTATCTATCTCTATCTCACCCTCTCTCATATCTCACTCTCTCTGTATCTCTTTTTCACGCCATATCTCCGCTCTCCCTGTCTCAACCCCCACACACAACTCACTCCTGCCCACAAACTGTATCAGTTTCAAAATTACTTAAATCACTCGCCTACCTTATCCTCATTGCTTTTTAGCTTCTCTAAAGTATCTCTTCATCTCCCGTCAACAAAATCTTACTATCTAACTCTCACTAATCTCCTCCTGACTCCTCTTCAGGTTTTGAACCTTGTTTTCTAACTAATATCTTTTACTTTTTACCACTCCACAGGCACAGCAGTCACCTTGTATTTTCATTTTTCGCTGACCTGCCTTCAGCTTCACTTGAATACATCTCTTCTTCCACCGTACCCTCCCACATCCTTTCATCTTGCTCTCCATCACCCATCTTGCTCTCTCTCAGGCAGACCGGTCACACCAGCTGTGTCTTTGCACATGGCTCAGTGTCGCTTCCTCCTCTGTTAACTCTGCAGCCCATTCTTCTTCTTTGTCTCTGCGAAGAAAAAGTGCTGCTTACATCAAGACTTGAAGGCTCAAGGCCCGACTCAGCAGCCTCTTGGAGATTTTGTGTGTGTGTGTTCATAGTGATTGTGAGTGAAATGTGTGAGAGAGAAAGCAACGTGCAGGCTTTCATGCCTGATAACGTGGTCTAAAAAGGAAGAGAGTGATCCAGCTGCGTTATGTCTCCTTCACTGTCGCTCTCTCTGCTTACATCTCTCCATCTAATGATGCTCTTGCTTGTGTATGCTCCACATTGATTGTAATTCAATTTGGATGGAATGGCTCTTTCAGACAATTGTCTGTAGCGATGGCCCCAGATGGATCATTAGCTTCTTCTGCAGGCATTAGAGATTATTGTGAGGAAGGCAACACTGGACAGAAGAGAGCAACAATCTATTTTTCAATAATTCCATATTTACACATTCTCTTGTAAAGAAAGTAGTAAAGAAAGAGAGAGAAAAGAAGGGCTCTGCACCACCTCTGTCTCCGGGGAGAGAAAATAAATAGAAGAAATTAATGAAGGATTGTCACGAGAAGGCGAGTTGTTCCATATTAATGACATGGCCTTGTGTGCATTTTTCCGTGAAACATGGGCAGATAAATTGACTTGTACTGATGATTCACTTTAACCTTGTAATAATTTAATAGAAAACAGACTTGCACAGAAATGATTATTTAGACCATTTTATTTTAATGATTGTCATAACATTTAGATTTTTTTTGTATTTACAAAAATTATGCAGGACTGATTAAAGATGTGTCTCCAAAATGAAGCTATAAAACAAACCGCTGAGGTTTGCAGCTCCAACTCAAGGTGCCACTTGTCAAAAATTTGGAGTGTCTACAGCAGGGGTATAACCAACATGATGCCTGCAGGTGCCTGGCCGCCAGCAGAGAGCCAATGAGACGCCTGCAGGGGGAGATTCTAAAAATAGCAGGAGTCACCATATAGTTTGGTTTGTAAAAACATTTTTTAATCCTTAAATCATTAATGAATATAGAAAATAAAAACTCTAGAATACATGGAACCTTTTAAAAAATAAATGAGAAAAAATGGAAAAGACATACTACATTCATCCCAGGAGTGGGATGAATCATTTTTAAACAAGGGGAGTGTATGCCATTTGTGGAGTGTTGTTTTAACTGACTCACATGCTCCAAATGTGACCTTGACTTTCCCAAACTTTTCCCCACTGCATCATTCATCAGCAGGCCTGACAGGCTTTGATCATGTGATGACTATGAACATCCTTAACGACTACACAACACAGGTCACACAAATGTGATGACTATTAATCTTCTCAGTCATTGTGTTTCTACATACAGAATTGCATGTAAATAAGATGCATGATTATGAGTGCTGTTGGTAAATTATACAGTCTAATAAATGCACGATATTCAAGGTTCATATTATTCAGGGTGATCATCAAAGACGAAGCCCTCTGTATTACTTGTTTCTTCAGGAGGTTCTGGGTTGGCCGTCCTTGACTAGAAAGCAGTAAGAGTAGAGTAAAACAACAACCAAACTTCCGCGGGCTTGGTCATAGCTGGTTAGAATAATTAAAGTGAGGATAAACACCAATAACACAGACGGATAACAACCTGGGACATTGTATGTGCTAACAAGCATACGTCTGTTTTTGTCCTGTGGATCATGAAGTTTGTATTTAGCATCCCCTTGTCCGTGCATTGCTTCCCTGTAACGTTACAAAATGTTTGTCTTCCAAAAGAAACTGGCCGCTGCAGACAGTAACTCCACTAGCTGTCCCTGGCTGGTACAGGGCAGCTCTGCACCGCTCTGGCAGTGCCTGACTCTTTGGCAGCTTCCTCCTCCTACTTATGACTAATTTCTTTGGACTTGGTCTTCTGCTTGTATATATGTAGCCCTGAAAGCCTGGCATTAAGTAATGAAGCCCGCAACTGCGTGTGGAAAATCTGGAGTAAATAATTTTGCTGTTTTGTCCAACATACCCTTATGAATAAATGACACATTCGGTTAATAATTACATTCTTTAGAAATGTCACATGGTTATGTATATGCAGGATGGCCCATACTGAAAATATGGGCACATGGCCTGATGTCTGATCTGGAGACACACATAGCCATAGAACTCCAAGTCAAGATGTTGGAGGGGGGTGATGTTTCATGAACACGGTGCATGCCACGTCCAATACATTATGCTGGTGATGGAGGGGTTTCCCTTTACATAACATCAAAAAACAGGTGATGCCTATAGATGACTATAAATGAGGCTGTGCAAAAAAAACCCACATGCATGATGACTGCCATCATGCAGTGTCACACAGCCTTTGTACAGTGGATCATCTTTGACATAGTCTGTTTTCATGCCCGCTGTTGTGACACCTTTGCCACAGGGAATGACGATGCACATCCGTTTTAACAACTGTGCATAAGCCTGTTAGCGACACTGCACTTATCCTGAGGCATAACGCCATACTACATTTGTCTCACGTCAAAACACTGGTGACTTGCCAGACGTGAGCTGTGTGGTGATGTCATACTGAAGTCTGTATATAAAGCAAAAACTGAAGCAGCGCAGGGTCCGCAGTGTAGCATCCCTAGCTCTTTCATATCCCTGGTTATCTGTCGTGCCTATTGTTTTCTTGCTTTCCATCTCTTTCAGCATCTGGCTGAGCCAGTCTCTGGAGGCCGTGCTATAAGCCCCTGACTCGCTCCCTGCAGGCCGTCTCACTGACAGGAGATCAGACTACATCAGTATGTGTGAGAGGTACAGCGGGATCTGAGGGATGGATCCGATTTCAGCTGATCCAGCACACTGAGAGATGGTTGCCAGAGACTCGCACACACAAAAAAACTTTGTGCACCTTTGTGTGTGTGTAGCTGTGTTTGATATGAGTGGGTTTTTGAAAAATAAAGCAGTGAGAGACAGTTGAGTGTGTGTGTGTGTGTGAGAGATGGAAAATATGTTTGCCCTGTTCACACCGATCTGTTTGTGTGGGAGTGCATTAACATCCATGTGGGCTGGAAGGGAGGCTGAATATGCAAAACAGTTGGAACAAAGGCTAATAACTCTGGAGCTGCTGTGCAAAAAGATGGTGAATTTCCTTGGTGAACTTCCTTTTGTGTTAGCGAAACAGGCGTTGTTTGGAGGAGCAACACAGGTTTCTGTTTTTTTAGAGACCTTGGACCAACGGGAGAGATTTTCAAACTCAGATGACACTGGCGATTTTAACATTTAATATCACTTCTTCTTCCAGAAGAATTTAACTGTTTAGCAAATTAACATAAATACATTTTTTAATTCCAACTTTTGTAGCATAAATAGTTATCTTAACAATGGGAAATTTCAGGGTATAAATCATTAATCAATGGACTAAATCAAGTCACTGCAAATCAGTGCACAAATTAGTAACCTGATGGAATGATTTGTACAAAAAAATCCCTGAGGCCAGGTCTCATCATGGAAAATGATTATTACACCTCAGAAAATCTGTTTAAACCTAACCAGGTAGAAGTAAACCCAAAGTTTGAAACAAGCAGACCAGGTCCTGGCCTTCCAGCAACGTTCATGTGTGGTTTTTGGAGGAGGTTATTTTAGCTGTTTATGAGTGAAGATGTGGTGGTTATGCTGTTACATAAATCATTTTAAGTCCTTTTATTGTGCCAGACTGTGTGTGTGTGTGTGTGTGTGTGGATCTTTTCATCTAGTACTCATTTTTGCTAGAATGCATACAGCTTGGTGTAATAATTGTGTGTGTGTGTGCTGTCTTACTTTAGTGGAGAAGGTTGCTGGCAGTAAAGGGATTTGAAAAGTGTGATTTTGAACTTCTTCATGTTAGAAGTCAGTTTGATCAATGTCTGCTGCAGCTCTTGCTTGCTTCAGGGCACAGTGAGCCACTGATAGATGAATTCCTCTGTGTGAGTCCGTGGACTGATGTGTAGGTGTACAGTGAAGGGAGGGGGGTAAGAAAGAGAACAAAAGCAAATCAGAGTCTAAATGCGTCTGTGGATGGACACATATCAGCGCACAGTATCTTTTCGGTATGGAAGGAGGTGTGGGTGTTGTGTATCTGTGAGCCTCTGGAACTGTCTGTGTTTACTGATTCAATCACTAACTCAAAGCCTCTAATTAGTATCGTCTTACCCGTGCACTTGTGGCGGCTAACAAAGACACCAGTGAGTCTCTGGACTTTATCAGCCAGTCCAGCCACAGAGTCGGCCTGGCAGTCAGGCCTCAGCGCCCAGTCTGGCCCCAGAGTCCATGCATCGGCCCCACAGTGGTACCCATGTGCAGAAAACCTTTTAGAGCTCCAGCAATCCGATTAAGACGGCTCTCTTTCTGCAGCTCTGTTGATGCTGAGATAAGTGTTCTATCTAGTGGACTCCTCAGATCAACTCTAAAAGCACTGTTTCATTAAGCAAAGAACTCAGATTTCTGAATCATTTTGGGATTTTTTATACAGTATGAGGAGACAAGGTGACACACACACACGCACACACACACACACATCAGCATTCAAGATTTGAAATAATGATGCTGGATAAAAGCTTCTGCTGACTGAGTGAAGAGCGCCTGATGAATAGGCACAAAAAGATATGCATAAATAGTGAGGAATACGAGTCTATACTCACTATATGTGCTGTTCTGATTGTGTGGTTTCTCAAAGACAGGTACAGCTATATTTATCTCCAAGTGTTCTGGCAGAGCGTCAGTAGGATGATGGATGATGTCTTCATTGGTGGCCAATTCTCTGAAGTTGTGGTTTGAGCGCTGGACTGAAAAACAAGATTACATTTAATGGACATTCACTCCCATCCAGAATTAACTGCAGGCTAAACACATACGAGTGCTTATAACACTGCACCCAATAAACCAATTCAGTGTCTAGTGTTTAAAGAAGCAGATAAATGAAATTACTGACAGTTTTCACAATAAAGTCCTAAGTGAGTGTTTTTATGGAGAGTGTAGCCCAAACTGTAATATCAACGAAATGAAATATATTTACGCAGCTACTGGGAATTTTCAAATCGGGTTTCCAGCAAGGCAGAGTACCTCATGGATTACAATATAAATATCTTTAAAAATCCAAGCTTTGACCCTGTTTTATCAGAGTGTAAATAAAGAGGGCGAACCCCTTGTTCGGTTGTTAACATGCCTAATTCTGCTTTATATTATATTCACTGATACTTGGTCTACAGGGATGGACTGGAGCCATTAGAGGCCCCTTTTAGATGTTATTCAATAATAACTTGGCTTTTAAAACGTAACAATGGGAGACAGAAAATTCTAATTTAGTTTATCATCAACTTGTAATAGAAAGAATGATTTCCTTGCAGCTTTTAAAACCCATTTAGAAAATAAAGTGTAAGGTGTGATACTTGCTAAAGCCTATAAAATATATCATATTAAATTAGTGACTTAAACAAGCTATAATTCATTCTGTTAATTACCAGGCTTTGCAGGTAACTGTTCAATCAACATTCCCATAATTGCACTTCCAATTCTGTAAACAACTATTAATAATTGAACATAATATTTGTGTTGTTCTTCCTCCTCTGCCATTTTTCATGCATGTGAATGAACCCTCCACGAAGCTGAGTAATTGAAATGTGGACACCAAATAGGTATTCAAAGCCAGTTGCGGTTCCCTGTCTCCATCAGAGGATGACCTTTAGCACGGCCTGCTCCTTTACAGTTTTCCTCAGGGTGCAAAGATGTGGGCACAGCTCAGCTATATACAGTAGGAGTACTCAGTAGGATCAATAGTTCTCTCTAAAGCTGTTCCCAGACACATCTGCAGTACCTGGGGTGGCCTTTGTGACACAGAGATAAAGAGAAAACACTCCCCAGGCTGTTAGTGTCTGCCGATCTCCTCCTGTCCCTCGGCCCCCCCTTTCTCCTCAATCCGCTCAGAGGAAGATGGATAAATCAAACTTGCCTGACAGTGGCAGAAGTATTGCTAATATTTTCATGATCCACAACAATATTGTTGTGACTTAACCTTTTCTTAAAGTGAGGAGAAAATCCTGCCATCCATCCACTCCTGGCTGTGCTGAGACAGCTGAAAGAGCTGGAGGGCGGGGTCCATGTATATTTACTAAACTCTCCGCTTCATCCATCAAGACACAGCATGTTGGCTCCACCTGTCTGTCAGTGTCCTCTCATATTCTCCGGCAACTTCCTCTCCCACAGCAGCCGTATGGTCTCCTACACTTGATATGTGCATGCTTAAGGAGAGTGCTCTCCTCTCTGTCTTTCCTTTTCTGTCTCTGGTCTTTTGTTGCTGACTCTTCCTTTGTTGTCTATCTCCTTCCCAATGCTCCTGGAACAGCACTGTGTAGTATGAGTGCCGCTCTAGCAGGTTAGAGAGGGTAATTTGAGGCTCTGAGGGTGCCGCAAGGCTTGGATTTCGTTTCGGAAGGTGTGCTGACAGTCAGCAATCCAGCACTGATCACACCAAAGTCGCACAGATTGTTAAGATGTGTAAAATCCTGGTGGGAAGAGGGTAAGTGTAAATGAGTTAAGGAAGGAGAGCAGAAGGAAGGAGTGATTGTAGTTTTATCCACACGGACAGAGTCGACAGAGATGTCACTTTCACCACGGGCCATGTAAGCGCTTCTGCTGAAGCCCATTTGCACCTGACACAATAGGGGAAAGCAGGTTTTCTGCTTGAAGCCGCAGGTGTGCAGGCTGGGACAGTCTCTGTGATATAAGAGTGTGGAGGTGCAATGAAAGCTTTTTTTAGGATAATTAACGCTAATCTGTGTAAGTGTATCTCAGCCTTACAGCTTTTGCCCCAGTTCAGAACAATTGACAAACACAACTACAAAGAAAAAGAGTTAAAGTTGGAGTTTGAGTCGAGCAGACAAGCGTCTGGTATAGAAGCAGTTTTAATATGTTACCCTGTCTCCCTGCTGGCCTCCCCTCCCCCTTTCAGGGACGGCACTAATGCCATTAAGTGTGGGACAGATCTGTTCCATGTCTGCAGGCCTGCCAGTCTACTGGTCTGCCCCGAGACCACTCTCCATCTAATCCTATCCTCTCTCTCTCTCTCTCTCTCTCTCTCTCCCTTCTATCCTCCTCCTCCCCTCCACGCCAGAGACAGGAAGAGGCGGCTGGGAGAAAAATCTAATAAATAAATGAGAGGATGCAAGAGGAAAAAAATATATAAATTAAGTTCTCCGTTCTCGTAAATCATGTTGCCAACTTCCAGTAGACAGGAGGGCGGAGCTTAGGGGAGAAAGAGAGGGAGACCATAGGTGGAGGAGGGAGGGAGAGGCAGAGAGAAAGAGGTGCGGGAAGCGTTTCTATTCCACCCTCAGCCTAGGCTCAGCTCTGGAGACTCGGCGGCGAGGTGTTTTTAATTGATTTTTGATTAGATAGACATGGGGGGGGGGGGGGGGGGGGGGGGTTGTCCATTAGCATGAAGGGGAATGAACCTCTGAGAGGAAGTGAGTGAGAGAGGAAGGTATGGCGGAGGGAGAGAGAGAGAGAGAGAGAGAGAGAGTGAGTGAAGCTGGAATTGTGAAAGACACTGATGCGGATGACAAGTAAATAAATGCGTATACATATTTGATAAGCACTGATAGGATATAGCTTTTCTAAAATTCAAACTGCTTTGCAGTTAATTGACTAAATTATGTGCTTTAATTATACTCCAGTACTCAGGGATTAAAGGTTTCCACTGATGCAGGAACATTTTCACACCTACAGGTAGTCATATGCTAGATACATAAGAGAATATACATCAGAATATTCCTAATTAGTCTGATAACTAAACAAAATTTAAACATCCAGACTGTAGAATCGATAATGTAGGTTAATGCAGATCATATTTCTAATTGCCACCTAATTACCTACATCTAAACAGTATGGAAAAGGTACACGAAGCTCCCAGCCTTCAGACTGCAGCTGGCATCGTAGGATCTATGTGTATACCTCTACATATATGTAATGACTCTACAACTGCTCCATGGATGCATTAAATCAAAATGGCCATAAATGCATCAACATCCTGTTAGGTGATGCCACCAGTAAGTAAGAGAATATTTATGTTTTTAAAAAGGCATAAAATCTTCAGAGGAAACTTTTCTTACCTTATCTCTAAGAAGCTTCTCTGCTATTTTCCAAGCGATCACAACACACAAATTGTACATGCAATATAAAAACCTGACCACAGGATGGCACTATATTTAGACACTGATCATTTGAATTGCCTTAACAATGTATCTTTTGTTGCTAAGACTATAACAGGTGTGAGATTATTTCAATGCCTACCTTCAAATGAATATCAATGAACAGTGAAAACATGACCTTTAGCAATTTAGGACAGGAATATATTAAATGAAATAACTTGTTTTAACCTCAGAAAATATTCACACACACAACTACACTTATTAGACCTTGGTCTTCCTTTTTGCCAGATTGATTGCTGGATTGTCCTTAAGATTTACATAAAAGCACTCGATAACACTATGGACTTTTATTTGTTTTTTTAAAAACAGTGGTTTGGTATTCAGATGTACACATTAGCCTACTTATAGATTAGAGTCTACTATGCACTGCACTGGATACATATTGCCTGCACTCACACCTGAGTCTGCCTAACTGTCTGCCCATTTTAACATAGGGACTGACTGAAAGCAGTCTCAAGTGGCCACTTGAGTAACTGCAGTTCTGTCTTCCTGCAGTTTATTCTGTGGATGTCACTAAATCTACCAGAACTGAAACTAGCTGAAGGACACACTGTACTTCAGGGTTACACATGTCCACTGATATGACTGGCTGCTGTGAGCACACTGTGAGGCTCAGACAGTGATCATAAAGGAGTGTCTCACCATCTCAGTGCAGTTATCTGCTGTTATTTGGAGATGGAATGGCATTGTTCTTTCTCGCAGTAACTGTACCAATAAACTGCTCCACAACTCTTTGCTGTGATTGCTCTCTAAGTGTGCAGTCATGGCAATAGAAATCATCTGAAAACCTACTGCCCGGTCTCTGCTCACTGAGAAGACATCACACTGTACGGGAACTATGAAATGTTTGCATGTATTTTGGCATGTCTCTTTCTTTTATTAACCCTCCTACTTAACAGATGTGACATGCATAAAACAGAATGAACTTTACTTCAATTATTACTGTGTTCCCATCAAGAAAAAAAATGAATGATCCTCACACAGATAAAGGCACTGACAAATGACCTCTCACATATTGATCCCTGTTCACCCAGAGCCTCACACACAGAATAATAACAACCCAGCACGGCAGTGTTGATATTTGTTTTGTTGTTTTCTTTATATTTCCTATTTGTCCTCAGGTTTAGTTTTAATGGCTGAGCGAACCAAGGAGAGAAACACAACTTGATATTCTCCAACCATAAATTAGATTTGCACCTCCAGCAAACTTTCACTTTGCTACTTGCTAACTTATCTCGGTTCTCATAAGTTTTCTGGTCTCCAGACACTCCCACCCCTTCTGCCCCCACACCCCCCCACTCCTATCACTGCTGCCGCCGCCTCCTCCTCCCCTCCTCAGCTCTCATCCTCCTGGTCAGTGAAGCTGGTCCCAGCTGCACTTAAACAGAAACCCAGAGCTGCGGACGTAGACACATTCACATACTCCCACTCCCTCCCCGATTCCCTCTGAGGCACATAGGGTTAGAGTAATATCCAAAGTGCAGGTGGGACCTTGCTTTTGTAGCGAGGCTGAATAAAACAGGGTGAGAGCACGAGCCAAGTAATGGAGTGATGATCACTGCAGAGATTGAACAATCAAAGTGGGGAGGCCAGTGGTGGGGGCACTCATGGACTTGGGGAACTTGCACGCTAATTGTATCTTATGACTAATTGGTAAATTAGTGAAACCTATTTCAAGGCGCCAGGCTTAGCTTTGGGGGACACCCACAGCTCATTATAGACTCATATTCTGGGCAGAGGAGGAGAAAAATAAAGGAAATTATACAATTGCTCAGGTGAGAATGGCAATTAAGCTAGTGCTTAAGAAGAGCAGGAAATGAAGCCTCATACACGCATAATTTACTATACTCTCTTGTGTCGGGCTTTAAATCACCACTGATCCAGGGCAGGTATTTATGGTGGCACGGAGAGGGACCTAACACTGGTTTGTATGTGCATCAGAATGTTTGCACATGTACAAACATGTGAGGGCATGAGTTTGTATGTATAATCATGCATAGGTTAGTGTGGTCACACTCTGAGCTTTAATCATATACTTAAATGCAAATCACTAATTTTAATCTTAATGTCCCTTTAAGGTTCATAAATTGTAACTATGCTGTTCTTTCCCTGAACAGTACTTTAACATTGACTTTGAATAGTTTATGCATTCTGTGAAGCAGCATTTTTGCCAAATCCTGCAGGGTTTGAGAACAGAAGAAGAATCCTAATTATTTCTCCAAACACGCACACAAACACAGCAGTGGGCATTTGTGTGCACCTGTCAACCCTAGTGGGTCAGATACACACTAATGTGATATTTAGAGGCCAGTTAGCTGTTGTGGAATTGAAACTAATAATATTTAAAAAAGAGATTCCAAACTCAAGGTCTGATGAACACAAGTTTTAACATCACCTCCTTGCACATCAGTGCCGATTGATTGTCAGTGACTCAGTTAATCCATGAATAAGGTCAAAGGGCATTGTTAAGTATAACGGCTGACAAAAAGCTGTGGGGTGATCAGAATATTAAACTGTCCTTTTTTAATTTTATTTTCGTTTTCAAGGGTTTGACCTGCATTGCTAGTAAAACTACTGTAGGTAAAGGTCATGGTTTGACAAACTTCCTCTACTACAAACTTACATGGGAAATGTAAGCTGGTACAAAAAGGCCTTCAAAATCTGCCATCGTTCTGTAGTCAGGACTGGCTCATTATTCCTGTTCAAGAGCTTGTTTTTTTTTTAAAAAATTGATTTATGTGTTCTCTGTAAGGGGAGATTTTCACTGCTCCCACTACAGTGGTAAGAGGTCAAGCTATTCAGAAGTAGTGAGATTTATGTATAGTCATAAATCTGACCTGTTTTACACATATAAAGGTAATCATCTATTTTCAATGTGAACAGTAGACTTCACATGAAGAGCTTTAGCTTCAGGAATAGATGCCATGAGAACATCATGTTTGCTCCTTTCTTCTATTACTGCAATGTTGTTCTCTTATGACTTTGTTCCACCTTCAGTTTGAAGTTATTGACAATATTTCCACAAGGAGACCATTGATCTTTCCAAAACTCCCTCACCCACCCTCCCTAACCAATTTGCTCGCGGTAAAACTAATATTGTCTTTAATCAGATGCAATTAGGTCTGCAAGTTAAGATCTTCTCCCAATTAAAACTCATTAGGCCCCTAATATCATTAGGGGAGTCTTGAGTAACCACCACTTGCATAGGCAGCCCACTCTTCACAAACAACTGTGCAATAGCTCTGTACCACATTTATTAAAGGGGGCTAAGGTGTGACATTCTCTTTAACCAGAGAAATTCAACCTTACATCTGTGAGAATAACTTAAAGATAGGAACAAAAAAATGGAACAACATGTAAATGTTCAAAGACTGCATTCTTCAAAGTCATAGCCCACTGTTTTCAGTATCGAGGGAGAAGCTTGGGCACTCTTAGTGTGCTGTCATTATATTAGAGTTATGAAATATGAATTCATTGCTATCTATTATTCATATATGTGTGGATGATCATAAACAAAACTGTTTGTTCACCAAATTTTTGTGTGTCCAACACACGCCATCATGAATCCACCCTCATTCCTATAGAGGCACCAGGTTGTAAACACTCTGTTGCCTTCATTTCTCAGCCCATAAGTTTGTTGGTACTCACACATTTGATTTCCAGTGATAGCCAACAATAATCAATACATCATCATGAAAGTAGGTCACATTTGGTCAATAATACATCTGCCAGAAAACATCATCCAATCATAGGACTGGTCACAGAAACAAAAAGTCCTCGTCATGCAATGCGATGGCCTTTCACCTCTAGGTCAACCAGGCTCACCTCTCACAGATGTGCGCTGTAACCGTGTTATAGTATGTATATTTGTCTGAATTTATCTGCCCTGAAAACAAACAATCAATAACATGGTAGACTCTTGACTGGCTGTTACACAAATATAATCAAAAGTAGTAGCAAGTTTTAAATTTTCATTACCGGCTGTCAAATAAATAAATAAATGGATTATTGCGCACAAAAGCTAATAAAACTAAAGATAACCAGAGATGCACAACAAAATGAAAATATATGAAGTTACTGATTTTTCTATTTTGCCTGACCTACTCTGCATTAAGTCAGTACAAGATGTTGAACAAACCCAGAAAGCAAAACTGCTGAAGGTGTATTGAATTTGTGGGTCTCTCTGTCATGCTCAAAAGCAGCATCATCGATTCCTGTATCCATTGCTGAAGAGTATTTCTCAAAGTTAATGTGCTAAAGGCACATAGACGTGGGACTTCTGGTTGACAGAAATTCCTACTTTCTCAGCACACCTTTGAAAGCGCTCTCAGTACACCGTTTTCCTTGGGCATTTAAGGAAGCATCACTTTTTTACAGACTGAGCAGGAATCTGCTTTAAATGTACATAATGTTTGTGGCTGTGTGGTGGATAGGACATCACCGAGGCGGGGGTTTCAGTTCTTTGTGTAAGGCCCGCAAAATGTCAGTGTGACACCAATCAGCAGTAATTACCATAAGGGGTTAGAGTTTTCCTCCCGCCTCTAATTGGCCTTTGCTGTCAATCAACAAGTGATTTCTGTTCACAATTGAACTAAAGGGAATGATAGAAGCAGTGATGGCGGGATAATTGAAAATAATTGAGCAAATTGCGGATTTGAGAAGTTGGCTTCATCAGCACTGCGGGGGCGGAATATGAGCATGTGGAGAGAGGGAGAGGTGAACAGAGGAAAAGCCAGATCTTAATGATAATGAACAAAACACTCGTCTCCATTTTGCCTCCACCCCCGAGGATAGATCTGCTCCTCTGAATAATCATCCCCGTACATGTCTCAATGTCACACATGCATTGGAGAAGATGAGCACCTTTGATCTCTGTATCCTGAGCCTCAGCAGCCCGAGGGCTTACATCCTGGCCCGACTCTGAAAAGCCCCTCGAGCGCAGAGGAAGCGTACCTCAGTGGTGCAAATGTTGTTTTTTGGAGCATACAGTTAAATGTGTGTTTTCTGCACTGAAAGAGGGAGCGTTTGCAAATTCATATGCAAACTTTATTGGGCTTCACAGTGTGTATGTGTGTAGTAACATAAATCAGCTGCAGTCTACTAAATTTTCCTCCGTGGGTGGATTTGTGTATCTGATAGAGTAGCAATTCTGACAAGCTATTGGAACTAAAGGCGGCCCCTCAGTTTTAGTTGTTTGTCATCTCTTCCGTTTCTTCCTCCTACTCTCCCCATCCTCAAGAGCTGCTTTACCTTCCACGTCGTTCAAAAAAAAAAAAAAAAAAAAAAAAAACGCATCTCGCCTGTAATTTACATTTCCATATGCTGCCAGTGGCGCCAGGGAGAGTGGATAATTGGGTTGAAAGTGGTGATGGTGAGAGCAGGATAGAAAGAGATACAGAGAAGGCCAACTGAAAAAAAAACAAGCCATTACAGGATGCCCCCCCCACCCTTCACTCGTCATTTTGCCATGCTGCTCTTAACCACTTGTGCAGCTGAAAAGATTTACCTTGGTCTCCCATTCTCTCTCGCTCTCTCTCTCTCTAGGCTCACCTCCCCCAGAGCCTCGCTCCCACCCTGCTTCTGCCTCATCCATATTCATCCTGCATCTCTCCCTCTATCTCCCCCTCTCTCTCTCTCTTTCCCTCTTTCTCTCTCTGGCTCTCTCTCTCTTTCACTGTGTCACCCACAGCATGGCGTTAATACACCAATTAGTACTAAGAGCAGATAATGGACTATGTCATATTGCAAAAAGGAAAGAGAGACACATAGACAGAACAAGTGAAAAGGAGAAAAAGAGAGTAAGAATAGGAGAGAGAGATAGGTGTGTGTGTGTGTGTGTGTGTGTGTGGATGCATTCTCTGAAAATGTCGAAATGCAGCATTTACTGTTAACATCCCAATGGAAAGCGAGTGATAGGTAGAGCACTCTGGTGGTCACAGGTTGCTATATAAAAGCAGAAGTGTTACACCAACGCGTTGCTGGCTCCAAATCCTAACTGTCTGTTTAGCTTTGTTGGACTCTCAAACCCTTTTCATTGGTTTCCTCCCCTTTGGAAATGCCACACAGTTTTCCTTTGTGCTCACACTGTATCTACGCCTACAGGCCTTCTTCTACTCCACTACACTGTACATACAGGACATGCACGAAAGGCTAGAAAGACTTCCTCCTGTAATGGCGGCTCTCTTATATTTATGTTTTTACTTCAAACAACAGGATGCTGGTGCAGGGTTTAATATCTCCATTCATCGTAAATAATAATCTTATTTACACCGCTGATTATTTTTTTTCATACAGCAGATTACAAAATGTAATATGCTTTCATAACAAGTCTCGCAAAAAAATTTGGTTTTCGGTAAACTAGATAATTTGTCAATCAGTGTGAAACAAGGAGCTGTATAACTGTGAAAATAGGAGCTATTTGCAAATAGGGTAAGGTGTTATGTAAATAACGATGCCGCATAAACATGAGCTCTGACTAGGAA
This sequence comes from Parambassis ranga, assembly GCF_900634625.1. NCBI lineage: Eukaryota > Metazoa > Chordata > Actinopteri > Ambassidae > Parambassis > Parambassis ranga. Next base: position 12,264,875 of record NC_041029.1, read on the forward strand.
AAATTGGCATTAATCAAACATGAGCTAGAACAAATTAAAATATGCCAGCTGTACGAGTCCATTTTCTCCTCCCTTTCAGAGGAAAACAAGAAATATTCAGGCAAACAGGCCCACTGATGCTTTGTTGATAAAGTCTGTCTTATCATGCGAGACATCGCTACATTGAGAATATAAATGCACCACAAATGAACAAAAAGAATGATTATTAACAATGATGGAGATTTTCCGAGTCGCGGTTGAGCCTGAATATGAATATATTCAGGGCTAAAACATCTCCACACAAAACCACTACAATGCTACACAGCGACAGGTTCTTATCTGCTCTGTTCTTTCTTATTTTATTTTTTTTTCATGTCCTTTGTGTATTTTAACCACTGCATTTATCAACACCTATCTGGATCATTTTATTTGGGGCAAAAAGCGGGAAAGTAATTACTCTGTGGTGTCTAAAAACTGAAGTCTATTTTTGAGTATAGCAGGACTTTTGATTCTTATCTGCTCCAAAAAACGTACTGGTTTCCTGTGCACCTGTTTGTGTGTAATCGTTTTTCATTTTTGGCAAGTCAGAGATGGTAATGATATTTGACTACAGAGATTTTTTTTGTAATACAGACTACAGTGAATTTTACACCAGAAACAATTTGATTTCCTGCTAATTCTCAGAGCAGGGTGGAATTTATTACAATAAACAGCTCACTGTATGAAGAACTTTTATTGTAGTGTATTGGTATCAAGCTTCACACCAGCATCTACAAGCATTTATACAGAAATTCTTGTAGGTTTGCTTCAAGCTGCACTGTTTGTAAGGACAAGGTCACCAAGCCAATCAGCACTTAATCATTTGTAGTCACTTGTGTTGTTGCTTAGAGACTGGGGTGCGACGGACACCTGCTTCGACTTTGCATCTTTAAATCTGTCCACATTAGGCTCTCAGTGGTCCAGCCTGTGCAGCAGGTAATGAGCCTACAGTCCAATTACCCACACTGCACTGTGACTTTGAACGCATAACGTGATCTTAAAAAACTAAATATTACTGTGTGAGGCCACCACAGTGCATACATTGCTCTGTATTGACACAATGAGTCAGGCGGCCCGTGAAGGTCAATTCAGTAGATTTTAAGAGTAGGTACTGTGTGACACAGGAGGGCCTATTCACTGGAACCTGATTTTAGCTGCCATAATAGAAACTGACAAAAACATTTTCATAGGAAAGAGAGATTATTGCATGTGATGTGGAAGTTATATAATTTCAATGCTCACCCTGCATTCACCTGGAGACAAAAGACTTATCACTGTAGAGATGATCTGAAACACGTGAACCTAACGGTATTTTGAATTCTGTGTTCATCCTGGACTTGGGCCCAAATGAGGAACATGCAGTACTTTAATATCTGTGGGCATAAGGTAACAGTAGGTTGAATCTTCATTCTGAATACAAATGTGTCAGTCACACTATCCGTACAAAGCATCCTCTTAAACAAACAACATGTTTAAGTCAGTATTCCCATTGTGAAACTATTTTGCCAAATGGCCAGGATGACACATCAACCTGTCATTAAAACTACATAGTACACTACTTAGCTTTAGTTATTTAACTGCCTGGTTAGGTTTACAAATGAAATATTTGGATTAACACACAATTTAACATTGTGGCCAACATGGCCAGCCACTATAGTCTGGAATTAGTGTGGTCTCTGTGGGTTTGAGTTGGGGACAGTACTGACAGACACAGAATAAATGCTTCTGGATAAATTTAGATAGACATGCAACCAATCAGAGAAAAGAAGCATGTGATGTAATGACGGTGACAACCAGACTATCAACAAAGGATCTAAAATGGCGTGCAGTAGAGTATGTATGTTTGTAATGATGTTATTACTTTTGCTATAAAATAAATCTGAAGTGTTATTTGCAAATATTTTTGGAGGAGGCAAGCAGCAAGTCATCACATAAACCCCGCCTCATTTTAGTTAAATGCTAACGATTGGTGCAGTAGGGTTCGTATTGAGTGGGACTGGCTTTGAAGGGGAGGGATACAAACCCATTTCACTGACTGATTTTTTTGCAAAGTGGGTGTGGCTGGCCAGTCTAAATTTAACAGATTTCACCTGGTAAACTTGCTCCACCTCTGTCCACTTGTTTTTAATACCCTGGTGACAATACACAAGACAATTGAGTTTCACCTTATTGATGCAATCAGTGGTGGCAACCAGTTACACACACAGGGGTCGTTTCAGTGGCCTGGAGTATTGACCTGGTTCCCTGATGATACATGTATGATGATTACCACTCTTACCAGACCAAGTCAGTTGTGACAGTAGAAAATCTTAGTGAAATGTTTTGTTAATTCATTCAGCCTGATGGTATTACTGTAAAGACAATATGCTTATACAAGTAAAAGCAGTAAAAGCTATATGTGTACCTGGCAGCTTGGCATGTAGAACTGTTCCTGATTCATTACATTTATGCCTTTTCTCTACATAAACCAGGCTACAGAGGCAAATTATACTATCAAATGCTGTCACTTAGTGGATAATTGATTTGACAGTGACTTTGTGCAGTAACACTGAAGACACTGTGTTTATTTATATATGTGTGAGAAAACTATTGCATGCTTGTATTTCAGGAGACTGAGAAAACTTCCTGTCCAAGGCTCATCTCCAAACTGTTGCTGTGACTCCCTGACTTGTTATTGAGCTGCAGACTTTCTAAATCAGCTTCCACTGAAGTATTTAAAGTTTGTGCACTTTTATTTCACCTGGATGACTTTTCACTCCTACCTGTGAATGTGCAGGAGTGCATGTGATGCAGCACTGCAGCATGTTTTTCCAGCAACCATTATGGAAATTGTTGTTTCTTTGATATGAATTAGAAACGTATTCATGTGCTGCAAAAAATATTGATATATTTAATTTGCACATCAGTACAGACACATTATTATTATGGCAGAGTGAAATCTTCAGCACTCACACTGTCTCCACTATGACTCTTCTGCTGATTGCTTGTTGGCCATTTCTAATGAAAGGAGTTAGACATATTAAGAACACACATGGAAATGATGACATGATGTGAATGACTGTATGAACTTGTCGATTAGCAGGTTATGCTGCTTCTTTTCATGCTGGGGGCTTGTGGAGAATCACAGCAGCACAGTGAACCTGCTCCTCATTTTGCAGGGCAATGGATGAGCATTTCATGGACCTCTGCTTCTTCCTGAACCCCACCTTTGGAAACCACGTGGGTTAGGCAGTTGAGAAAAGGTGCCTGTACCAAGAAAGCAATTTCACTTATGGGCGGGCTGTACTGGTACACGTTTATGATTTAGGTCAGGTTTGGTTATAAAATAAAAAATAAAGAAATAAAGAAGGAGAGAAACAGGCCCTTAAAACTAAACGCTGCATGTAAAAGGCGCTGAGGGTGCGCTGGTGTGCCTGATGCAGAGCTGCAGAGGTTGAAATCACCGTGCGGACCGTCCTGAAGAGAGTGCGCGCAGCCTGCCGACAAAGAGGGAAACTAGAGACGGAGGGGTCCGTTCGGTGCGTCAGGACGCACAAGATAACCGCATTTAGCCCGTGCAGACTAAATCCAACGGGTGATTTCAAACCGTAAAGCTGCGTGGAGGTGAAGAGACTGCAGTTTGGGGAACACATCAGACATTGAAGGGTCTAATTTGTCTGACGTTTTGCGGCGGTGGCACATTTGCTGAGAGATGATCAGCGTCTAACCAGCGAGGGACGGACGGACACTATTACTACTTCAATGTTCTTAATGTTCCACCATAGTTCCGTGTCAGCCTGTGCGTTCTAGCCTGGCACCTCGTATGTTGTTATTTTGTCAAAGCTGGACAATGTCGTCCATGTTATTTATTTTGATGCCCACACGGGCGCATTTTCGTGAGAATCTGCTGTGTCCGTGAGGATTTCCCTCACTGCCTTTATCTTATTTTAAGTCGGGGGGATTTTTTCCCCTCTCCCGTTTTTTTTAATTTTTTTTTCGTCGGTTTGACTTTAAGATAACGCGGCTATTAATTTTTAATTCTTATGCATCCGCACGAAGACGGCACCAGAGAGGAGAAAACAGTGATAACCAGAGAGGGGGAGAGAAGGAGAAGGAGGCAAGTGAGGGGAGAATGAATGAGACACTCTGAGCAATCGAGGAGAAGAAAATTGGAGGAATCAAGGTAGGACCCACGCACAGTTTACATTTTTATGTCTCTTTTTTTAGTAGACTACGTGTGATGAAGCAGTAATTGCGTGTAATGTGCATCAAAACGGACTGCCCGTATCAGGCTGCGTGAGGTGTTCATGTGTGTAATCTCCGGTTTATTTATTTATATTTCTTGCTTTGGCAGATGCGGAGTTCATGTTTACAGTGCGTCAACAGCCTTATATTTAAAAATGCGTGCTGCATGTTGTGAGTGAGTTGTGTGAATGGGACTGTGGCCCTGTGTGCGTTGCACCTTTGCCTGCACACACTTTGGAGATTTGAGGAAAATTTGAATTCAGTGTGTGAGCTTTGGAAGGTTGTCTTATGTGTGACTGGAGGATTTTCACTTGACAGTGACAAACCTGAGGCGGATGATGAGGGTTATAGCCCACAGAGTGTTTATCATCCTCTGGATAAGAAAAAGTACACCCTGGGATATATGGATTTTAGTAAGCACCCCTGCCTTTTCTCTGTTTCTTATCTGACTCCATTCAACGAGAGAAAGGAATTAAGTAGCTCATTGAGGAATAAATGCATTAGAGTGGAGTATACACCCTCAAAGTGAACTCCACCATTAGTCCTGTTGTATAAGCTAGCAGCTCTCAGAGAGCCCTAAGTATCCTTTCAGAAAATTCTCCAAATTTAACTTCCCAATTAGAAGATGTATTTTCACATCTGTATGACTTTCCTACAGTCTGACACCATGCCAGCAAAATATCCTCAAATTTAATCAAATGTCACTCTGTTATATTTAGGGGTTCATATCACGAAGACTGAGGCGCCATTACTATGCTGAACTAATTCCCAATTTAATAACAAATCGTCTAATAAAAAGGCATGAACGACCTATATTGTAGTCATGGTGGCTGAAATTAAACCTTTTCTCTTTGTGTGTTTTTATGATAAAATTGAACCCGAGGAGGCGAAGGAAGACAGAGGCTGAAAACTGTTATTTTCAGCTTTGTAAGCCTTTTCCTCTTTTCACCAGGGTGCATTGTGTTTGTCCTGCCAATTCTTGGGGAAAAAAATTGGCATGTCTACTATTCTGAAGGGGGCTGAATGAAATTCAAATTCTTCAGGTGGTAAAACAGCAATATTGCAACTGTCTGATTGCGTTATCTGGGCATTCAAGAAGCCAGACTTTGGAATTGGTTTACTGCCAAACACACTCCCCGGGAAGACAGAAGGATTTATTTCCCCCTTGTCTGCATGTCACATCACCATCAGAAAAATTATTCTCTGCTTTCAATGTTTGAATAATAGTCATATATTAGCATGGCATTAATGATCGTCAGACATTTTAATAAGTCACTAATCATAATTAGATTTATTTCAGACTGGGTTTTCAGAGGCTGTGCAGCTGTGTGATGGCCAAAGTAGTTGCAAAAGAAAGACAGTGTGTGCACAAAAAGAAGATGTATTCAGTGCATGTTAAGACAGTGTGTGCACACACACATCCTCTTTTCATCGCTAAGTTCCCAAAGTGAGGACATTTCCTTTGCATTTTTTGTTACGCCCTTATATGTACACGTATGTGCCCCCTGCAGCTCTTTGGCAAGGCTGACTAAATGAATAGAAAATAAGCAAAGAGATAAAATCCTGATATGAATTTCAGAGAATGACCTATGATGTTTCACTCAGGGCTGTAAAATGTTTTACATCAGCGGCTGGATCAAAGAATAATTCTACATTAACACAATAAAAAAAGCCTTTGTTATCATCATAAATGTGTTTCTTTATTTTCTCACCATCACTGTGAAGAGATGTATCCCTAACATTTGAAGGGCATCCTTTTCACGCATAGAGTGGTGTGAAATGAAAATGATTGTGGCTTTTTATTAACAGCATAACAGAAGAATATTCTTACCGAATCCACGATTCAATTAGAGTTTTCATTTAATATTAATAAAAATGTTTTGTTCCTCATCTCAGCGGGCAAACACTGTTACCTTTATCAGCCTTGTTTCATCAAAAAAATATAAACGAGGGCTTTGATTCAACAATTAATTAAAACCGGCAGCCAAAAATGTAGAAAATGTTCTGTCAACGACACAAAAATTCTTTTTTATACAGTAAAAGCGCCTATTTGTACCTGCATTAGTGTTGATGTAATACCCACACTTTACTGTATACATATAAAGTTCAGCCTCCAGGATGGAACATACACAGAGAACAGAGGGCTCCCACAGTATTATCCTGATGATAATCTTGTAGTTGCCTTTTGATGATGAAAGGTTCCCAGATATGATATCCGATTAAAACTGCAAGCCAGAGACTGCACGCAGGTCTCTCAGTGCTCGCATGGGCTGCACAAGAGGGGAATTTATTTTGAATTATCATGGTCCATATAGATTTATATGAGATTATTTGGAATTGCAATAACAGGAAAAAGTGTATTTAGATTTTTTTCATAACCTCTTGCTGCATAGAATAGAAGTCATTCAGATGTCTGTCATAACATCATGATTAGAGCTCTCTGTTCCATCTCATTAGGGTGGAGGGATCCAGTGATGGATGTTTCACTGATGCCTATTTTTATAGTGTCTCAGGAGGTGCTGTGTACCTGTGCAGTCCTTGTACACGCATGGCCAAAGATGCCCTTTTTTGTTAAGTCAGATTGCAATGTTTCTGTCGGGGCAGTTTTTTTTTTCTCTGGACTGACCTAGAAGCTGTTTATTGTTGCAGTGCCAGGTAGCTTTTTTTTGTCTGTACTCCTTCCTTTTGTAGGCAGCACTGTTTACCTGGCAGTGGCAGCTCTGTGGTTGTCACCAGCCTGATAAGACTTGTCCTGACAGGAAAGCCATTATGATTATAATGACAGTTATTGTGGTTCAGTGTTTTACCACCGCCAACAAAACACACTGGAAATGGTTTTTAACAGCTGTTGTTGGACTAATTATTGCAATCAAAAATACCCTATTATGTTTTCTAAGGCTATTTGTAATGTGTTGGCTGTTTTTTTCCCCTTAAATGCTAGATTATATTTTTTGGAGCGTAAACATGCAATAATGGTTTGGAAAGAAGGGGGACAAGGAGAGGGAAAGGAAATAGAGGATGAAGATAAGGACTGGGAGGAGAGGTGCATATGGGGAACAAGCAGAATGTTGTGATGGCAATGCTCGTCCATTTTAAAGCTCGTGGCCTTCGTTCTCTGTGCAGCAGCCTCAGTATTGGCCCTGTGGTCTCTGTTACATCTAGAAGGTCTGGAGGTGTGTGGGTTTTGAGGAGCCAATCTTACAGGAACCCCACCACACACTAATTCAATCCAATTGCTGCCTGCCCTGAGCACGTGTAGGCGCCAGCATGGCGAAAATGAACAGGAGCAACAAGAGCGTATGAACAGAAAAAATCAATAAGGACTCTTTTTCATAAATGGAGTGGGTGTTAAATTAGCTGGATTGGCCCATGTAGCAACACATTGGATTGAGTGCCTGGTGTATTTGGGTTGTATCTATCGACTGAGAGACGACTTGGTGTACAGCAGTGAAAAGACTCAGTGATGCTCAATCAATGTGACCAATCAGCCTCACCAGCAGATCATTCAGTTTTACACAGATTTGTCGGGAGGAAAGGGGGCTCTGAACTGGTGTATGAAGTCACTGCGGGATGTTTTTAAGTGTCGGACTAGGATGTTTTTGTTCAATTGACCCTCAATACTCCAAAATGATTCTGATGCATGTAAATACTGCCAAAATGACACAGTTTTCCTGAAAATTTGGAACAACATGCTATTTACATTTATGTAAAATCAAGGAAAACATTATTGTTAATCTTTTTAGGTGTTTATGCCTGTATTACACAGGCATAAAGACAAGCTTTCTTATATCTAGTCAGTGAACAATGACTAAGTGGACTGAGACTGAGATTCAGAGGGTTAATGTTGTTTAAAAGCAACATCAGTTATCAACCTTTTTTTGCTTTGAAGTGTTGATTGCTGGAGGTGTTGCTGTTGTTCCGGCCTGTCATGTTGGATAAATGAAGTGTTTGATTGAGGTATTTGTTCACATGTATTTTGTAGAATTTTAAGGCCCCGTGTTGGAGACACTTTAGGAGCGTAATCTTCCCATGCAGAGAAATTAGTTCTGGCAACAAAAATGAGAAAAGTGCCATGATATCGATATGGTCATTGGTAGTGGCAAATAATAGGTTTAAATAAAACCTCCCGATATGAATCCACTACAGGATAATATATGTGCCTGTGTCGTTGTGTGCATCTGCAAAAAAAGGGTTGCACATAGTTAAAAATTCAATATGATGCATCCCTAATAGCAATGATGCTCTTAATGCTGTAACAAATTACACATGCAGTCTTAGGGAAATAAGTAAATGCTAAAATATGCACAAACGCATGATCAGAAGGGAAAATTAAGTGCTGCGATAGCACAAAAACTGAAATCCCAGAAAGAAGAAATAAAGAGAACGATGAACAGAAAGTCAGCCAGAGCCTCTTAGTTAAACCCCAGTCATCAGGTAATTGGTGCAGGCTTCCACATTCAACCTGTCCATCTGAGGAAGGAGGAGCACATAGATGAAAGGAAACGTGGATCAATTGACCTAATAGCTTGTCCAATCAATCCTTATGTTTTTCTGATAGCTTGATAGAGGGTGCAGGCCGGTGCAGTGTCGGATGAGCCCCTCTAATTGGCTCCACCGAAATGGACGGAGCGGGAGGCTGAGTGGTAGTGGCAGGAGTAGTCGTCAGTCCTCCTCAAACCTGGTGCTCTCATTCTAGCAGCGTCAATACTGACACCTTTATCCTCATTACCTTCAGCTTAGTGCCATGTACAGACCCTTCATCTACTACTGCCTGTTCTTTCACTGGACCTCCATTTGCACCATCCACTTTATTTTTCTGCTGCTAACCACCACACTCACACAGCACTGTCTATCAACAGGCAGTAAAATTAGAAGAGACGTGCATATAAACAGAAGCCTTACAAACTATGTTCACCTGAGACTCACCTGAGTCATTCCACAGAGAACAGCTCTGGTGGGTTCGTATTTGTGTCAGCTGCGCTCCCCTTGGAGAATATGGTGTTGGACTGGTGTGAGCATGTTTGTGTTTGTGCCTCTCCCTGCTCCATGCTGTGAGCTGTGAGTAGAAGCAACACCGAGAAGCAACGCGGGACCCAGAGAAGCTGCTTGTTTTCCTGTCTGCCAAGATGGGAGATGGAGGGAGGCAAGGTAGAGAAAAGACAGGGGAGGAAGGGAGGGAAGGTGGGGGGATGGGTAGGGGGGTGGAGCTCCTAGAGAGAGAGGTGTGAAAGGGCACATATATTCATAAAAAGCTGCAAAAACACCTAGAGCACTGTACATACAGGAGGCAGATGCTGGATAAGACAGAGAGGAGGGGGGTACATCATGATGGAAAAAGTCCATAAACACCTAGAGCAATGAACTTCAAGAGAAGGAGTGAGAGCGCATCCGGGGTGGATTAATTAAGGATTATAATTATGTTGGGACTATGCACATCTCACCTGAGACTACCTTGTGCTGCTTCCCTCCAATCCTCGTGCCCTCTGCTCCTCTGCACATATGGACTCAAACCACAGGAAAATACTACCCACACTTACGGTATCATAGGTTCACCTCTGACTCTGTGCACGAATATAAATGTGTATAACAGCACATTACCCTTTCTGCTGCCATTTATTTAATCAGTCCACTGCAACATCAGTCCTATAATGCTGTACTGATCTGAGCGGTGGGGTTTGTGACCAGATACCGAATAACTGGGTGATAGTATCAAGTCTCCTGTAGTGTTGAAGAGCTTTTAAATCTAAGTTGCAATATAAGTTACAGTGCTCCAAATCTTATCCATCCACATCTATGATGCTAACGTTAGCTTGTTACCCTCACACAGTCTCACTCATTATAAAGGTCGCTCTTTATCACCTGTTTTCAGCATGAAAGCATGACTTTAATAGAACAAATGACACAGGAGGTGTCACCTTGGCAACTGTGACCCAAACAATCTTTTTCTAACCCTAACCAAGTTATCCCACCTAGCTGTGCACCATTGTGCCTTCTGGGTAATGCTACTCATTCAGGGCCATTATGAGTTGGCATGTGCCAGTTGAATGAGACAGAGGAGCAGCTTGTGAATGGCAGCCATAGCCTGAGTGAGACCTGTCAGCATGCTGCTGTCATCATGTCAGCTGTGTAATGTTATTTTAAGCTCAAAGAAAAAAAAGAAAACAGCTGAGTGCAGTTATGCAGTGTGAGTGTTTCGAGGAGCAGGCAGCAGTGTTGGATGTCTAAACAGCATAAACTTGAGTACATCCAGACAGATGTATTAGCAGCTCGGTGCAGAGAGGGACAGTAACGGATTGGCATCTATACTGGCACATGTTCAAGGTTGCAGCATCAGCATCACTACATGGAAAGTGGGAATTCTTCATTCAGTATCATAAATATTGATACATAATGAAGAATATCTGTTAGCTCATAAAAAACTTGCTAGTGTTTTTATTTTACTACTATAGTATGGGAGCATGATTTCAAACAATAAAAGTGACAAGCTGTAAACTCAATGAAAACACGGTGCTGACTGGCATCTTAGCTTTGACTGAGGCTCTAATGTCTTTCTGTGTTTTTGTAATGTAACGACTCAACAGCCAAAATCTTGCAACCAGGTGCACAATGAACAGTATCAATGTGAAGGAGGATGCTCCTAAAAATGTCCATGCATGCTCAGCAAACCTCTGCGGTTATGTGATTTCTCCTGTTTTTTTTAGTTTGTTTCTAAAAACTACACTGCAGTGCAGCAATTTTTAGCTGAGTGCTTTTCTACTTTAACATGAAATGGGGACAAAAATGTGCTACACTATATAGATATCATATCCAAATGTTGAACACTATCATGGCGGATGATGTACTTAATTCTAACAGAAATCATTGGCTTCTCTGTCAGTCTGAATGTGCTTATAATTCAGTAATGATTACCATCACACCACTCGGGCGCCCGTAATGCCATTATGAACCATACATTATACATCATCTGACCACAAAAGACACTTGCTAGACCACCGCTTAACCTCTGGTCATCTCACAGCCTGGAGACAATGCAGAGAAGACACACACACACAGCAAAGAGTGACCACCAAATGCACATATACACACACTCATGCATACACAGATTTTTCTGCAGCCACAGAGGCATTTAGGGGACAGAATGGGAAAAGGATTTAATTGAGTCTTTGATCATTATAGAATTAGCATGTGCCTTCTTGGCGCCCTGGTTATTGTTTCATGGATTAATCATTTTCATTCAACAAACTGTGGAATCCACACAAATCAGTGGCTGCCTGCTTGACACAGATATGCAGTCGGAGCAAGAGAATTTTAATGTGTTCTTGCCCTCCAATTGGCTCCAGTCGTCCATGCGACTTGATTTATTTGACAGATTGGTTTTATTGATTTACTGAATTAATGTGGTGCCAGTTTAATCAGTGCGCTATGGAACTATGCAGAATCTGACATCTCTGTGAACTCAAATAAATTGAGTGTATAATATTGATCTGGTTATCTACAGTATTTATTCAGCTATTTGTCTTAGAGCTGATTAATTCAGTGTGTGTACAAAATAGTTTAGGTGTGTGTTTATGAGGCCGTGCAGGTCTTATATTTTGTGTGTGTGTGTGTGTGTGTCCTCTTCTGGCTGCATATTTGCAGAGCTAAGCTATCACCCAGTTATTGGAATAGCAATATTTATAATATATTTTCTCTTATACAAAAGGGTGCTGCTACTGTTGGTTGGAAAATGAAACATCGCATGCAGGCTCAGCACATGTATGTTCAGCACACACAGTGGGTGACATTTTGAGCGCTATAGCATATGCACTGTAATTGCAGATTGTATACTGTATGTAGGTTTAGAACAGCATGCAGCACCGGTGTGGTGATTGAGCAGTATCTGTCAGAAAGGGCCAGAAGAGGGAGAGCAGTTCTCTAATTAGAGCTAACTCAGGATGGATGCGGATGCTTTGTGACAGCTGTCTCATCTGATTGTGCTTCCTCTGGAAGAAGAGCATTTGTTTGGAGATGTTTGTTTAGGCTCATTATAGATAAAAGTAGAAGCTTCGCACATCACCTTCCATGTGTAATGGAGGGCCGCCAGTGATGCTGTGACTGTACATACAATCTCAGCTGCCAGATTTTCATGTATTCATGCAATCCTGTAGATCAGGGGTCATCAACCTCCAGCAGTAAAAGAGCCTGGGCCATTTGGGCCTTTTTTTAATCGAATAAAATACTCTCAGAGACACAAAACCTATTTGACCACTAAATCGATGCTAACACTACATAAATAGTTTGTTTATATTTTATTTTCAACCGTCCTGAATTATGAGCACAAGTTTACAATATAAATATATATATGTATTAAAAATAATAGCTCATTTAATGATTTCTTTCACCTGGTTAATGTGATTACTGCTCTTGAACTTGAGCACAGTGTATCCATGTCTGTGTATCCGTTTATCAGGGCTGTAAGACGTCACTTTGATTTTCACACAGGATTGCGAGCTCTCATCTGTGAGGCTCGAGCGATGTTTACTTTTGATGTAGTTCCTGATACTTTTTCATATTCATGTAAGTGTCAGGAATAGCAGTCCAGGTAACACAAGCATGTCCGGTGTCGTAGGTGTCGCATACAGGGCAAGTTTTTATTAAACTTTTTATTCAGAAAAGGCACCTCAATCTTCAAGAGAAATAACTATTACAATGGAAGAATGAAATGAATAAAATAAAATACATTTATTAACTCTTTTAAATTAAATAATTATTTATTCACATTATTTTATTCCCTAAATGAGCTTGCCCTCTATAAGCCACAGGAGCCACAGCAGAGGGATGAAAGAGCCTTGGGTTGCCGACCCCTGCTGTAGATGTAATCCTCAAGGAATGAGTAGCCTAAGCAATTTTAATGTTTCATGCTACAATAATATAAACAACATACTATATAAAATTATAATTATGAGGTTTACATATGGCGCTTGCTAAAAATGTGACCGCACATCATGGTAAACAGGTCAGATCCCTGTGGTGTTGGCTTCCTCATAAAACAACATTTACTCCTGGAATCTGTGGCACCCATAACTCCTGGATTGGCTCATAAAAATATGTCATCCCTGCAGCATATATGCTACAAGAGGATCAAAACAACTGACTGAATTAAGACCACCAATAAAATATACATGCAGCGTGTAGGTCTATAATAACACTGTGATGCTCTGTGCTTTATGGTGTTTTTAAAGTAGAGAAAAATCGTAGGAAGAAACTGGTAACCTATTAATGGAGGGTAATCTCAGCTGGGCATAATTCTATAATGTAATACTGCAGAAAGTGACTCTTACTTACTCCATGTGTTTATTAAATCATTCGACATGGACCACAGCTCAGGTCATAATTACCATACCAGTTCAGACAAATGCAAAGGGCAACATTCTGCATTCCACTGACATTTCTCCTGTGCGTTATGTGCTGTATATTTTACCAAGATGTATGACTAAAAAACTGCATAGGGACAGATCCTTAGGCTCATAGACCCAAAGGGTAAGTCATAAGGAAAAGTAATTCATTGAATTTTTGTTTGTGGTTTATTACAGAAGGCCTTTTGGAGTACTTTACACCCAGAGAGGTTGCGTAAATGTTACAGTAGAAACCACATTCTAACAAGATTAAGCCATTACTCAAATTATTGCTGCAAACATGTTAACTGGATTATTCTAGTTGAATTAAAGTCAGAATTGAAAGGATAACTCAATTAAGTCCCTTCAGTCAATCATTTGCTGTACTGACAGACACACACCTTCACTCTGATCTATGGATTAGCAATCAAAGTAAAACAGGTTATGTTTTTGACTGGTTTTCTTGTCACAACTTGAAATGACAGAGCCTGTGTAGCAGGGATCAGTAAAACCATCAGCACAAAGCCGGACATTTTCCTTGTGACGCTGTGATGTTTTGCATCAAACACATCATGTGAACACCGTCTACCGAGCAAATCGCGTTACTGCAAGGCACAGTGCTAACATTGCCTTGAGGTGGATACTGACAGTAAACAGGTTATGGTGTGTATTTACTGCAACCAGTTCCACACAGATGTTCTGCTTTGTGTATCTGTGAAGCTGCTATGTTGCAGTTTTTATACAGGTACCTGAATGTTTTGTTCCTCTGAAAGCATCTGCATTAACCTCTTTTTCTGTAACCCTCTAAACGGTTTGTTCTGCCCTCGCTGACTCTTTATTTGTCGACTAGTCTAAATAATTGCAGTGCTTCAGCCCACATGCAATACCTGTTTGCTCACCTACCATTTACAGACCTGCTTGCTCAATCGTTGTCTTAATATGTGACTGTTTACGCTTTCTTGCCCCTGTACTCTGCACTTACATGCACCTGTTTGGACTCTCCTTCCTCTGCAAGTGTACTAACGTTTGCCCTACACTCACCTTCTCTCCCCCTTTGCTCACCTTTCGATGTGAGCAGATATGGATGGAAATACAAATGACCCCAGATGAACCCAGATATTGAGCTGTTTTAAAGCCGGAGGCTTTAGACAATATCCCTTCCTTGCTCCGACATGCTGGAGAAGGAGGGGCTAGGGTGTCTCAGTACATCGGGGTTTTATGGGATTTATGACCCTCGTCCCTAGCAGCCATCCTTCCCTCCAGTGGCTCTTCTCCCACTGGGTAGAATTAGCAAGCGAGGAAAACAAACAAATTACAAGGAAACAAACACAACATTTAATAAGCATGTAGTGACATGAGGAGAAAGCTTTCAGCAGGATACAGACTGAGAGAGGGAGAGGGAAGGAAAAACAGGGTATAATCTTCACTCCCTCTTCCCTGTCTGCTGTTTTTGCATTTCCCTCTAATTTCCTCCTGCCCCGCTGTCCCCTCCACCCTCTGCGACTTGCCGGTGATCTCCGAGCATAGGCAGTGTGAGACAGATGGGCGGATGATGGATCTGACGTGATAGACAGCAGGGTGATGGATGGCTGGCTGGCTGATAGGGGATTAATGCAGTGCTGAGGCCGCTGCCGCACAGCGGATGGCTTAGTGATAGATAGATAAAACTGACGAGCAGATAAACAAGAGAGCACTAATCCACGCCCCCTTGATGGACAGAAAATCAAAGTGAGGGAAAAGAGCCACAGAGGAAGAGGTGGACCTTTATACTGCCATCGCAGGGTGTAGAGCTTCCATGGGAGGGAGTGTAAGTGGATGCAAGGTGAGATGAGGCAGGCTGCCGAGGAGAGTGAAGGAGGGTTGCTGTGTTGTGGAGGTGTGGGTCAGTTATGGCACGTGTCTGTTAGCCAGGCTTTTTGTTTTTTATAGAGTGAGTTTTGGTGATATTGCAGGGCGGGGGACAGCGAGGCCTGGTGATATGCTATTTCAAATGATGCTGAGCAGTTTGACTGCAGAGGAGAGATTAGGCATAGCAGCAAATTGGCCTTAGTGGGACGTGATGGGATGATTGGACAGCAGAGTGTGCTGGGGTGGATATAGAAGATAGGAATGATTGTTGTGTCTGCTGGATTTTTTTAATGCACTTCCCTCTATGCAACAGCTTAACCTCCTCTGTGCAACACAAAAATAAAGCTTTTGGATGTTTGTGTTTATGCAGTTCAGTTAACTGGTGATTTGCAAAGGCCTGTCGTGATCAAAAAAAAAAAAAAAAAGTGACGGGACTGGAGGATGAGTCCAGGGAGAGTTCCTCTGAAAATAGGGAGCAGACTGCCTATCCTTGCGTTATTATCGAGCGCTAAGCTTTGTCTCTGTTCGCCGTTTCAGGGGACCCCAGGGGTTCTGGCATCGATCCGTCGTGCTTAGAATGCACTCCAGTGTCACATATTTAAACACATTGAGCTGCTGGCCAACAGAGACAAGCCTTTATTTATCAAGCCTCTGATTTTGGCTGCATGGATGACAACCTGATTAGCAGTTTAAGAAGCTCTTAAATCTTATATTGGAATGGATGGGAGGAATCTATCCAGAAAGGGAGGCGGCAGCTTCAGCCTGAGAGTTATGGTGGGTGAGCAGAGAGGTGAGGGACTGTGTCATCCAGGGGGTTAATGAAGGGGAAGGGACACAGTGTGTAAGGAGTGGGTGACAGAGACCCAGAGCGAGCATGTCGCTGAGGAGTGGTGGCTAAGACTGAGAGACCAAGTGGCTTTAGGACAATGAATAAATGTCAAATGAGTGAATATTGTGAACATGTTAATGCCTGAGCAAATAAATAAATCGCTAAGCAAACAAGTGGATGATGACTGTGTTTATGCGTGCGTTCACACAGGCTCATGTGTTGGTGCCCATGCGCATACGCAGGTATATGAATGAATGAGGAATAATGGAAGAGACTAAGTGAGTGAGTAATGGGGGTTAGTGATGGGTGTGTTGACAGAAAGTGTCAGCTTTAACCACACTGACCTGTGAATACAGGCTGCATGCACAAGTGGCTGTATTTGAGTGCCAGTTTGGACGTGAACTGACTGTAAAATTGGATGTGAATTTCGAGTTGGATGTGAAACGAATGTAAATAGGAAAAGTAGGTGGATGGTGTTTGCACATTTATCTCTATGTGTCAGTCTCCTGTCGTTTCTACATCATTTTAGATGAGCCCAGGAGATGAGCGTTTCTCTAGTCTCTTTGGCAGATGAATGCAGCCACATTCGAACGCCTCCTTTCATCTTCTGTGTAATTATAGGAAGTGGGCTTGTGCTGTGTTATTCCTCAGTGAAGGTCTTCTATGCTTGCCTCTTGCCGTCATCGGAAAATTAAGGTTTATATTTTATAAAAGCTTTAGGTCAGATTAAACTCACTTTGTCTCATGTCATAGGTGTTTGCATGCACTGAGATAGAATGTAAACATAAGGGATGCACAATGACATTAGGAAGTATGTTGCTGTATGCTAAAGATAAGTACTGGCATACCTATTATTGCAGTACATCGACACTGGCAGCTGCGGTGACAGGCACAATCCACATCTTTATAGTAAAATCAAAAAGTTGAGCGGACACTTCTTAGCGTCAAGTGTCGCTATACACAGCAGAAGACAAACAATTGGGATAGTTATTGATCATTATTTGGTCTCATAAATTGAAATGAAGGGTAAAATCTCACCAACTAATTTTCACATATTCACACATTTCAAAATAGCAGCAAAGGACGCTGCAGCTGTTGCACTTGAAGCAGTAAAGACGGCACCATGTAAACATTACATCACATGCAAAGTGTATATTCACTAAGCGCATCTGTACTGTTGTCAGATAGAAGCCATCGGTGTGTTTATTGAGTTTGTTTAGCAGTCTGTAATGATTCATTACGCCTACTGCAAAATGTGGCAGCTACAGATAGCTTGGTATCATCATTCCTGACTGAAACAGCTCTACCCGGCTGAAATTGCAGCCGCATGTAAGTACAGAGTATACTTATTTTACTTTGTGCGAACTGAATGAAACTAAATGAAACAGCAGAGAGCATCTAGAGAGCAGATTTTCATCAATGTTGGTTTATACCAAGAACTTAGTTTTTTTGAGTTATTGTGTGTAAAATGGCTGGCTTGATATCATTTTTGATCAATTTTGAAAAATAAAAAAGACACAACAAATGCTATATTATATTATTTAGTGTGTCTGGCAGACTTCATAGTGTTGTGGACTGCTTCTCTGGGAATGCCGAATGTAATGTAGAATAAACATGTTGCTTCTCTGCTGTGTTTGGTTTGATTTAGTTTAGGTTATTCATTGGAGTATTTTCTCTGCTTTCCAAACTGTAGCTTTATGTCTTTGTAAAAACTCTGTTTCTGCTTGTAAAACAGGACCAGACACAGCATATATTTTTCTAAACTAAAAACTATGTAGTGCATCCCTGCCACCTACTGACCATTCTTGGTTCTGCTGGTGAAACAGAAATGTGTCTTAATGCTACAGGACATAATAATATGCCGGTTCAACCCTTAAGCAGTTTACTGATAAATCGTTCAGTAAAATAACAGTAATAATGGGTTTCTCAGTACTTTTAATACAGCACAACTTTTGGCAGGACCTTCTGTGTCCCCTTCAGGAATTGCTGCTGAAGTTTTTCAGTTTATTGTCCTCCCCATTAGTGAAATGAAATATCCGCCCTTGGGGAGAGGAACACCAAGTGATGCCAGTGCTCGATTAGAGAGGAGCTGTTACTGGAGAGCGGCAAGATAATTTATTCCTGCTTTCTCTCCCTTGGGACGCCAATTGCCGATTCGCTTTTAACGCCAAGAAGTATGTGTCTATGTGTGTGACACTGGCGCGGGTTGATGTAGGGACATTTGTGATGAGGCTATTGTCTGTCCTACAGCCTGCGTTACACTGAAATCCTTCCCCCTCTCTCACCTCGTCTGTGTCAGTAACAGTAGCAGCAAAACAATACGGCCTATGAAATGTCAGGAGAATTTGCATGGCACAAATGCACACACATTATTTACTGTCCCCTCTCCTCTAGCAGCCTTTCACTTCTTCCCTGCTTGCTCGTCTCTCTCACCTCCTCGTCTGCCACAGCTCTGTCTCCTGCCCTCTCTCCATCCTTGGCTGCAGCATTCCTGTCTGACCCTGTCGTAGTCTCCTTCAGGGTCTGTCTCTTGGTGATCAAGCTCCATTATTTATGCTGTATTGTGTTTCACCATCAATTCCCGCAATGGAACAATTGAGACAGATTTTCTTGACTATCACAATAGCAGGGAGACTCAGCAGAGGTTGGAAATGGGATTAGCCTTAAATGGAATTTAATTTTCACCGTTGTTGTCTCTGAAGCCTGTCTGCCACCCAGACACCATGACTCTCTGTGGTACTGCATTCACAATTGTGTGTGTGAGAGATTACTGTTGTGCCGCACAATGGCAACTGTAGAGTCTGTGATGCACAAGTGCATCTGGTTCTTTTCTCTGAAAAACTGTACTGCCACTGGGCTGAATGTTTTATTAAAGACGGTCTTACATTGACAACTTACAGACAAGACTGTAAAATATCAAACAAACAATAGAGAGCTTTTTGGTGTCCAGTGTGTTAAAAATGAATGAATACATTTCAAATTCCTATATGAGTCAATCAATTACCAGAGTTCTGCCTCGGCAGCTGGCACTTCTATGACATGAAATATAAAACAAATGAATGAGTAAATAGATAAATGAATAAGTGTGAATCGATGTTTATGGATCAGCATCCAAACGCCTGCTGTGCTGCAGATGAAATTAGTGTCTGTGTGTATGGGTTTAAATATGCATTCTGTCTTGTGATTCAAAGAGCGTGTGTGTGTGTGTGTGTGTGTGTGTGTTTTTGTTTCCTGCATGAAAGCAGTGGCTGTAGCTTCTGATGAATTCTGTTTGGTGTTTTTCTGACTTCCACACGCTTTGCATGAACCTGATCAATACTTGAATTAATGTTTAAGTAAAGAGCCAAAACATGTCACACTGACCTTAGCACTAGCTGCTTGTCCTGCCCCCACCTATTATTCAAGAGGTAATTATGTCTTGCTGCATGGGTGATGCCTCTTGACAAGGTAGGCAGCAGTGTGCTGAAATGATGTGCGTGAAGTGTTTGGGTTTATGCATAAAGAGCAGTGACTACAAAAATGACTAGCCCGGCCACAGGTGTGGGTGTTGGCTGAAGGTGTGCGAACATTAGCATGTGTGTGCTGCGTTTGCGTGACAGGGTGTGAGGCTCAAGAGGCAGGGCGGTGATTTGTGAGCATTGTATTCCTGTAATCTGCTCAGATCAGATCAAGCAGAGCCAATAATGCAACACTGAGCCAAATACCACACTGCTCTTTCTTTATCTCCCTCTCAGTCTCTGTGCCCCCATCGTCTCTCTGTATTTTTTCTTTTCACTGCAGTGGGAGCCAGCTTTGCTGCAGAGGGAAAGATGGAGTAAAGATGGAGGGAGAAAGAGAGGGAGAGATAAAGAGAGAGAGAGAGAAAGACGGACTGGAAAGTGTCAGGAAGATTGATGGTGAGAAATGGAGATAGGACTAAGAAAGAGACTCAGAGAACAGAGGAGTAAGGTGGAGGGGATTGAACAGTAAACGATTACTGCTCCGCTTGTGTTTGCTGCTGTTAGAGCCTGATACCGAATCAAACAGTGCTCTTTCTCTCTATTCACACACACACACTGGCCACAAGCATTTGAGTTTGTTTTTGGCCAGTGCTGGGTGGTGCTTGGCAGAAGAAATTAAGCCTAACAACCATGGCATCTGTCTCAGCAGCAGGAGAGTCCCGCCTCCCCACCCACACATGACCTGCCCTGCTTTCATTCACTGAGCTGCCTGCTGCCAGCCTCAGGATGGGCCGCTGCCTCCGCCTCTGCCCACCGCCCCCCTCCACTCCGGCCTCTCTGTACTGCCAACCACTCTGTGCCCGCGCCCATGTTTTCCCCTTGAGCAACTACCAGGAGCCTTGCGATATGGCTGCTTCAAATATTCATAACAGCCACGCTGCAACACAGAGCTCTCTGCTCCCCCTCCATTTTGAGAGGCAGTTCTCATTCTGTAGCTGCTGTTGGCCTGAAAACGGTATCTGTGCTCCGACTCTGCTACTCTGTGGTCAGTGTGTACTCTAAGTATTAAGCAGTGCGTTGACTCTTTAGGCTCCCATCTGATTGTGTGTAGAGCTAAATATAAATGTTTTTTCTCCATCATCCCTCCATCCAGTACCAGCCCTCCCCCACCTTACCCAGAGCTGAGCACAACCACCAGCCTGCTAAAGGGGTCTTGCTGCTTTACACTACACTGAAACCTACCGGGGCTGTGGAAGAACAAACTAGTACACATGCAAAAGAGACGCCGGTGCTATATTTAGGTGCAGGCACACCACTTGGAAAGTACATAATACATGCAAAGACTATTAAGAACAGAAATGTATCTGGGCTTTTCTCCACACACACAAACACACAGGCCTGTAGAGTGATGTGAGAGGTGGCGTCCGGTGAAAGAAGTTCTACTGCGCGTCTCCCAGGAAGCCACAGGCTGGATAAACATCCATGTGAAGCAGCAGCAGATGCCTCCGTCTTCCTCTAATGCCTGCTCTTCCCTTCCTCTTCACTTTCATGCTACCACCTACTCTCTCTGCCTCCTGTAATGAAGAACACCCCACTTCCCCTGACACTTCTCTTTTTCTCTCCATCTCTGTCCGTCTTTCTTTTGTTCTCCTTCTCCTCTCATCATGCAGGCCGCCTGCTAGCCCGTAGCCCTGCTGCTTATCCCCGTATATTCACTGGTTGTATCTCCAGATTATTTCTCTAGGGGGCATCCAGTGTGTGCTCTCCACCATACTGTGCTATCTAGCTCATCAAGTGGGTTTGGAGTGGATCAAGATGGAAAGGATGCAGGCTTGATGCTCTGGTGTTTTGCAAGCAGGTGGCCAATAGGAACAAGAGCTAACAGATATAGAGGAATGGTGACATTTTCACAGCAGTCTTTTTTCAACTTGCATGAACCATTATTTGTTAAGTTTTGCTATCGTGAAGTTGTGAAGCTACACAGCATGGACTTCCAGCTGTGAGTGAATCACAAGATGGATTGTATGGCTGCTGGAACTAATATGACAGCTGAGTTTCAGGGCATGAGCTTGAGTTTTAGACCTGATTATTTTAACTGCATTTCAGGCACCCACAAATTGGCATTGATCATTGTTGCCATGCGAGTTTCATAATGGACAAGGCCCCCCTGTTTAATGTTCCTGTCAGGGACAGGTTATCATGTAACCTGTTTCTTCTGTCTCCTGTCCTCACAAATGGCAAGCCGGCTTCCTCAGAGAGAAAGGCAGAGAGCATGAAAAAGAGAGCTGTACAGCACGGAGCCCTTATTAAAGCTGTCCTCCAAGGCTGCCCTCTGACTGATTCCCGCCTGTAAATCTCCCCTTTAATTGGAGAGGGCACAGAAAAGAAAGGTACGTGCAGCCTCAATCACAAATGTATTCTACGAACGGGTGGAGGATGACAGAAAGTACGAGTCAGATAAAAACACGATGTGAGTTATAAGTGAAATGACATATTTACATTCGCCTGGGAAGTGCAAGGTGGGAGGTGAGAAGATGAAAAGGTAGCATGATAATGGAGAGAGACTGGTGGAGAGGTGCACTAAGGGTGCTGCAAGGAGAGGAGGAGAAGGACAATGGGGGGAGACAAATAGAAATGGCTGGCAGTGAAAGAAAAGGAAGGTGTGTGTGAAAGCATGCAGGAGATGTAGAAGAGACACAGGCTGATTTCGCCAGAGTTGCAGCCTGACTGTCCTCCCTTAATGGGGTTGCCATGACAACAGTGTATAAGAGAGTGAGTCTCCAGCAGAGTGTGTGGTATATGTGTATGTGAGTTAGTGTGCATGTGTCCAACTCCTCAAGCGGTTGCGTGTGTGTGAGGCAATGTAAAGTGTACAGTGACACCTTCCTTGTAAAAGGGTATGTGAGTCCTTGTTTGAATGATGAAAGGAGGGAGAAAGAAGGAAGCAGCTTCTCCGTGTCTGTGTCACTGCCCTTCCTGGCTGAGCCAAGTAGGTGTGTGGTAGCTGTTGTGTAGTGGCCATGTCCCTTTGTACTGCTGGCAGCCATGTTGAATGAGGTTAGGTGATGTCATGCCAGTCAGGTGACACTGTGTGGAGGACCCAGCTGTCACGGAGCAGAGGCAGTCCCACAGGAGCGCCAATCTGTCATCATTATATTAATGACACGCGTAACACTGCAATGTCATCTCTTGTGTGTGCCAAAGCTAACGAGCAGCACTTTAATTGTAAAATTAATTGAAAAACATTTTGATTAAAGACCACTCTCTCCATCCAGGCCTTGCTCCATCTTCATCAGCTCCCCTTTCACTTTCTGCTGCCATCTTTCTATCCCCTCTGGTTATGTCCCTTTTGTGTTTCCTCCTAATGCCAGAAGCCCTTTCACTCACTATTCACACTTTTTCTCCCTGACCTTCCATTTTTCCTCCAACCTTTTCTGTTCCCTAGTCCATCATTTTCTCCTCCCCTCAACATACTCATTTCCTACTATCTGTCATTCCCTGCTTTCGTTAGTGGAATTACAACTCTTTTATGTGCTCGATCTCCATCCTCCATCCCTCCCTCCCTCTCCTCCTCTTTGTCTTTTCCCATCAGGCTCCCCTCTGAGCTGCTGTCTCTCTTGTCTTTTCTCCTCATATCTCCATTACTGTATGCTTTACATCTACAGTATGTCCATAGAAAGGAGAAGAAATTATTTTGTGTGGTGCTTAGCTTTGCAGCACTCTTTCTTTAGGTCTCAGTATCCACAGAGATTGGTCAGTCTCTCACTCTCTTGTAAAAAAAAAAACCCCAGAGCCTCAGGGAGAGAAGTAGAGGGTGATATGCCAAGTGTACATTCTCATCTATGTCTCCCCTGTGTGGATCGACTCAAGTTTATCTTCTGCCTTTTGTGTAATTGTGTGTGTATGTGTGTGCTTTTTTGCACTTGTCATGATCTAATTAAGTAAATGACACTTTACATATCGTAGCTCCCTCTGTGTGCCTAAGAGCACAAAATTCAAAGGATCTGAGAGGGAGTATATATAAGCCAGGATAATGGGAGCACCAGGGCTCAATAATGCCCCTTGGTGCAATAATGACACAGACAAGGAGGAGGCATTGATCATCAATGAACAATCAATAATGAACCGTATTGATCAGAACAACAGTTTGTCACCATGCAGATTGACATCACTCTAGGATACCAGGCTCCTTGGGGTGTGTGTTACTGCTGCACCACAGGCTCTTGTGTTGAAGAGGAAACATGGGCATGAACAAATGCCACTCTGATGAATGTCTGTTTTGTGCATAATTAGATAAACATAGCTCATAGTTAATAGCAGAATGGATTCTTGAATTAAATCTTGTCACAGAGCACAGGCACATCTTCAAGTTCTTCATGTTAGCCTTCGTAGCTAACAAAGGGAGCCAATGCTCCTTTCCAAGCTTGATTTCCCAAACCACTCCTGTTGGCCCTTTTTTTCCAAGACATGGACTGTTTCAGAGAATAGCTGGCAGTACAAGGAGAAAAAAAAGCAAAATGACTGTAATACCGGGTGGAGTGTTGCCATAGAAACACAGAGTCACAGCTCCTAAGCAGATAACACATTCAGCGCTATTCCCTTCATTGTGATTCCCACATTCGAGGATGAAGCTGGAACAGGTGTGATCAACAGCTTTCTTAAATATAAGAGGGGAGGGGTAAGGGAGTGTTTGGCACCAGGAAAAACAGTCTCTCTCTGAATTTTGATGCTTGTTCAGTTGTGATGACAACCTCCAGGAGAGAGTGTGTGACAGGTCTTAAGCAGTGCCAGTGAGTACAGAGATGAGACAGGTACAATTTTAGAGCACATGTTAATAGTTTATATTTCATTTTGCCTAATTACAATGGATGGTTAAACATAGCTGTAATTTGACCAGCCCCCTCCCTCTTCGTTGGCAACGTTGGACAAGATGTTCCTCTTCACATTCATGTGTGTGTGTGTTTGCACAGGGCTGGCCCAAAGGCAGATCACCAAACAGCTGTGTGTTAGTGCCAGCGAGCAGACATTTGGTCCACTCGACCTGTAATGCTGGCACACTGGGTGGGGAATGGTATCCAAGTCTTCTTCTCAAATCCTCAGTCCATCCTTCTATCCCCTCTCATTGTCCCGGGGGCTGCAGGCGGCCTCAGCTAAATACTGATCTGCCTGAACGGGCACAGGTGCAGCAGGGGGTCTGTCCCTCTGCCAAATGTTGTGTCTCTGTTTCCTTGGGGCTTATGAGAGGGTTGTGGTTCTCTCTCTCTTTTTCTGTCACTTCTGGAAGGATTGGAAAAGCTGCAGATGCAAGTGTTTGATCAGCCTGCAAAAATAACACAAAAAACACATAAAGAAAACAGAAGATATTGAGACAACCGAAAAAAGAAACTGATTGTTTTGCAGCCCTGGGACTGAAGAGAAGTGGAATGAAGCTCTGGTTGTATGTGGATGGACACTGCAGAATGCCTGTAGCTGTCCTCGGGGAACTGTGTTTGGTGCGGATGTGTGTGCCAGGGGTATCTTTAGAGAAGCGCGCTGCAGGCATCCCTTCGGGAATCCAGGGAGGGGTAGGGAATAGAGGAGAGCTCTGGTTTCATGTCTCAATCAAGGAGGCTTCAGGAGTGCCTCTTAAGGCTCAAGTAGACGCAAACGTCCATTTGTACTGTATTTAAAAGAGAATGCCTGCACTTAAGGGTTGCTGATTGCCTCGTGTAGCTGAACTGAGACGCTGAGCGAAAGCAGATACATGCATAAAAGCCTTGATACGCTTTAGAGATGGACATGTAGCACAGCAAATCTCTCTCTCTCTTTCTGTCTCTCTCCCTGGGCACCCTTGCTTTCTCGTACACTTTATGTCTCCCAGGACAGTGCTAAGAAATCTTGAAATGGGGCCTAACCCACGAAGCAAAGAGGAAGAGTCGTTTAGGCTAAGTTAAACAAGGGCACTTAGATTTTAAAGGGCTATAATCTTCAAAAAGGGGTGCTTTAAAACCAATTGACAAGACATATAAAAGGTAAAGACAGATTGAGAGGATTGTAGTCTTTTTTATGAATGGCCCTGTTTAATTGAATGTCATTGAGTTTTTTGTTCAGTGCATGTGTGCTTACGTGCATGTGTCCACGACTGAAAGTACTGCGTGTGTGCACGCATTTCTAGGCAGTGCAGGTGGGCTGGCCCAGCATCCAGAGTTGCACTGAGCCAGTGATTCAGTCTGCACAGTTTGGGCTAGAATCCAATCAGGACAGCCATCTGGTGACCAATCAGGGCCCTGCCTGTGATGTCACAACAATAAGATCTGGGTTCTGTGGGAGCTGGGAGGGGTACATGCCATGAATCACACCGTACCTCAGTGCTGGTGGTGCTGGGCCACTCAGGCCGTGGCACTGTGAGTAATTATGACGCATGAAGTCAGTGTGTTGTGCTGCTGACCGGGACACTGGTTCACTAAAACTTCAGTTTGGTGCGTGGATTTTTGTATTTGTGCTTCACTGATAAGTAACCGTTGTTGGCTTGTGCATTAGAAGCCTAGAGCACATGTCCTTGCTTGTATTTACAGGAGAAATACTGTCTTTGTTTCACCTTGTTGGCACTGCAGCACACGCAGTAGGTACTGTAGCTCCTGTGATTGACAGCTATGTTAATTTTAACACGATTAATATTTCAAGGCTCCTCTTGGTTTGAATGCCATTCTAATGTTAAACAGTCTCGAAGAGTGCAAGGCAGGTCTCTAGCACCCACTGAGTCAGGCTGACCCACACCTACAGTGGAAATAGTCCCAGTTTTTACAGTGTGTGCGGTTAGCAGGCCAGAGGGATAGGTGACAGAAAGGAGGAAGTCACAGGAGAATGGCTGTCACAACCAAAATGCCCTCTGCAGGGCTTCAGAGGGGAAACAGGACAGGCTGGAAAGAAGGAGTCTCAGTGAGAGTTGACCTTAAAAAGCTTCACAGCGGCAGATATTGCTGCAACACTCAGGTCTGTGAATATTTCATCAGCCTTTAAGCAAGTTGTAGCAAGTCGACAATATGGTCCCACTATAGTGCTATTCTATGCTGTGTGTCTCAGGCTGCACAGGAGGAGCTGTTTATATTAAAATGGTCCAAACTAGCCATACAGTATTAATGCAAATCCCTCATTTGGGATGTACAGTATCATAGATGCAAGAAGGGAATGGACCATTGTGATTACTTAAACCAGTTAAATCCACCCTGCTTCCCTCTGGTGCTTATCTGATCAGTCGAGAAACCAGCTAGCCTCTTGGCGTGGGATTTAATATCAAACACAGGCCGTAAGCTGTGTTCAATAGGCATGACGGGGATAAACATCAGTGATCAGTGGAAACACGCAATGTACAGCCGGTCTTGCATTTATTTTTTTTTAAAACAACAACAGCAGGGGATAGGTGAGTGTAGCATCTTGACATCACTGCATACGTAAGTAAACAGGGGAGAGCCCAGGAGCTGGGCCTCACATATTCTTCACACAGAGAGTGCGAAAAAAGAGAGAGCTGTAGAAAAAAAAAGAGGGTGAGGTGGAGGCATTCATGCAGAGAGAGACAAATCTAAGGGCCTTGCATGGAGGTGCATGAGGTGGGAGGTGAATGAGGTTGTGGGACTGCTTTTGTGTATGTGTGTGTTTGTGTGTATGTTTGTTCGTGTGTGCCCGCTCTGTCACCCTGGTGACTTCAGGTGTTATCTT
Organism: Parambassis ranga; assembly: GCF_900634625.1. Lineage (NCBI taxonomy): Eukaryota > Metazoa > Chordata > Actinopteri > Ambassidae > Parambassis > Parambassis ranga. The sequence goes on from NC_041029.1 coordinate 12,292,303, forward strand.
CTTAGCCTCCAGACGTGACAGTGAGATAATTAGAAATGTTAACACTCACTGGAGCTTGTACTTCTATTAATTCTCAGTTTCATTCGCTCTCTCTCTTTCATTTGCTCTGTCTTTTCATAAACACACACACATAACACACACACACACACTGTGGAATTCTATTATCTCCCTTAGCCTGTGTTGTGAATGAAGCCTGGAATGACTTGGCCATGTGGCAGTGGATCGCAATTAACATCAACACAGGCATCTGTGCAAAGAATTGTCACATCTCAATTTTATCTAGATTTTCTTTTAATTAAAAGAAATGTAAATTATTTTATATTCATTAACATTTGTTGCAAATTTGATTAATTTATTAAAGATGTGAGATAATTTTTAAAAAGATGTGACATTAATTACACTCACAGCTATATCAATGTAGGGTAAAAATTCAGTTCCCTTGAACAGACATAGACATCTTTTTTCAGGCGGCCAACCGACAGAGCTCGGTTTACTGAAGCAGTAGGAAGAGACTGTTGAAATTCTGACAAATGTCTTGGCTCCAGGAAAGGGAGAGAGAGATACACAGAAAGACATGCTCACTGGAGTGTTTCACATGGAAAAATGAAAAGTGACAGAAAGCTGACCGAGGGATGACAACCTTGTTTGTCCTTTACTGGATGATCAACATGTGTTACGTGGATATGGGTCCCCAAGGTGGGCAAGGGGGCAGCTGATACAGGGAGTTCCACGCTCCACTGGAATCCTCCTTGCCTTTAAATTAGCATCCCTACTCCGCTTACTCAGCTAGCGACACAAGCTGTGGAGCAGTGTGTGAACACCAGTGATAATGAAACTGCACACCATCGACATCATTAAAGATGATCTTGGCTCATTTTGTGCTGGGACGCATAATCCTAGGTAAGATACCATGAACAACAGGGAGAGCTAAATTTGCCTGAGCAAAGCACGTAAACACCTTTCTGCTATCATCTCTCAGCACCTCTGATGCTTTGTTGGCAAGATGAAGCACTATAGGTTGGTTTGCTGGAGATCCCAGGTCAAGGCAAAAGCTTGTCTGGAGGCGTCTCCAGCGTGTGTCTAATTGAGCGCTGTGTAGTTAATTGTTTGTGCGTGGGAGGGGAGAAATCAATCTGTTTTCTCACTGCCGTGACTTCTAGGCCCTGGGGTGGGAGACTGAAGCTGGCAGACACAGACACACACATCAACAGCTCTGCCAAAAAACCCCAAAACCATGCCTTGCAAGCACAAACTCGCACACAGACAGAGCCATAGCCTTCCTTTAACTTACACACGCATACACACACATGCCCTAAACACGCACAGCCGCTCCTTAGAGGAAGAGGATGTGCACGAAAGGTTATTGAGTCAGGGTAAAGTCAGATCCATCTATCGATCGGCTGCTTGCTGGGAGAAGAGTCAGGAACGTGAGACCTACACAGGTCAGAGGGCCGAGAGACAGTGAAAGAGAGAGAGCACCAAATCTACAGAGCTTAGCAGCACTCCCTCCACACCCATCCTCTCTGAATGCAGAGCCAGCGTTCTGCTTCGACATGGGTATTCAGAGAAGCTCTGCTCTGCTTCAGCAACATTACAGCGAAATTTCTTCAATTTGTAATTTGGGTCAGTGCCATGTGTCAGATCAATGGCACTGAAAGAGATGTACAAAGGCTACTAAATGTTATCTTTATCTTTTTATCTGTATCCATTACGATAGATTATTCTACACTTAATGTATAATATATATAAATAATCTACAGTGAGCCACTGTGTCAATTAACATATTAATGCCTTCTGCAAATAATGAATTAATTTGCATATTTGGCTAATCAGCTCATTTGCATGTGTTTAGTTATCTTTAAGGGTGTTTCAGTTTATGAGTGAATGCTGCTGTCAGTGAATGCCTATTTGCATTTTAAATCCCTCACAGTGGGAAAAACACATTGTTTTCTCGTATGCACCAGTCTCCCCCACAGTGCAGAAACAGGGCTGGTTTAGGGGGACTTTGCAGCAAAGAGCTAGGGCCATCTGAATAATTTACTTTTTTTTTTCAATGGGATCAGAGCCCGAACTCACGTATGTTTTCGTTGGAGGCACACAAGCTTCTCTCCTATTGCTTGAATGCTTGTAAGTCCCTCTTTGATTGGCTTGGAGTTATTTATATACAGTCAAAAACTCTGTATTATTGATGGGAATAAAGCAAAATGAGATCTGATGAGGGGATGTGAAAATAGGATGAGAACTGCAGAGAGATGTTGAGTACAGAACAGGGGCAGCAGGGGGTGTGGAGGGGCTGAGACGTGAGGGTAAAGAGAGATATGTAGAGGGGGGAGGGGTGATAAGGTGGATGGGTACAAGCAGTACTATCCTTCACTTGGATAGCACCAGCAGGCGCCATGAGATGTCTGTTGATTCATCCCCCTTTATGTGCCTGCTTCTCTTTCTGTAGCAAATCTTTTTATTCCAACAAAAGCAGTCTGGGGGAATGAATCAGAGTGACCACACGTCTGAGACTCCCTGAACTAAGGGGGAGAAAGGTCACCTGAAACAGGAGGCTCCGCCGAGACCACCAACCAGAACGAAACGCGTTGATGAACTGATGTACTTTGGCCTCTGGGGACAGGAGGGGGTGGAGGGAAATAAGTATTGAAAAAGAAACAGAGAGGCTGTGTGTCATTCAGCAAGCACCACATTTCAAAAATATACATGTGAAATAAATGCATGGGAGTGAGTGGCAGTCAGGGAGCTGGTTGTTACAGACCTTCTGGGTCCCCTCCACGCACAGATGGGTGTTCGTCAGGTGTGAACTACAGCAAAAGTTTCCAGCACTGCATTGCTGATAATTAATAGAAACACATAATGGAAAGCAGCACCTGTTATAGCCTGATAGACTGAGGCCCCGAGCTCTGGTTCTCCCACACCTCCACCAGCCATCCATCCTCAAAGCCCATATGTGTGCACTTGTGTGTGTTATTATATGAATTGCAAGAATACATAAGGAAAGTGATGAACACATGCAGGGGCTGCTGCTCACAGAACTGCGGTGCTGCACAAATGAATGAATAAACAATTGTCAGCATTATGTGAGATTTAGTCAAATGACCCCATGCTTGTGTGTGTGTGTATATATATACATGTGTACACTTCTATTTCTACTCTGCTATTCCTGAGTTGTTATGAAGGCTGCTACTGTGCGTGTGTGTGTGACAAAGGTAGACATAGAAAGGAAGTGAGTGACAGCCATGTTTTAGAATTGGGGCATGTCAGCCAGGCCTGCTGTGTCAGAATCTCCTGATGCCCACTCTGCACATCCTAAAGCTGGATAACCTTGGCAGGCAGATTGGGGTCACTGCTATCAAATTAGATACATCATTGACACACACCACTGTGCAACACAAATATCTTGGACATTTGGAAAAGGTAGATATGCTTGCATTGACATAACGCACGCCCACTATAGGGTCAAGGAACAACATTTATTGAAGCCGAGTTGCTAAAATTGGTCAAACTGGTGTTATGGCTGTCACAATGATGATAAAAGTGCAAATAGGGTTTGATCATATCCTCTCTCATCATGAAGTGCTCTGAATGTCAGTTGCTGTGTGGGCCATTTACATGCTAGTGTGAAGAAGCTCTTTCCAGAAAACAAACCATCAAACATCAGCCTGGAAATAAACCAAATGTTGATCCTTGAAGCTTCTAAATGCTGCACTTATCATGTGACTACTAAGATTTGGAACCCAAATGAGCATAAAATATATAAATTTTACACCACTTCATGCATTGGTTGTGATCCAGGTGCAACATCCTGGCAAACTATCTTCAATATATCTAAACTGCCTGTTTAGAGAGTGTGGTTCTCCAAAGTGGCAAGTTTAAGATGTGAAGGAATAATTAGTTGATAGTGCCGCTGACACAAAAGATGGATACTTCTATTGTATGGGTCTGGGCGATAAGATGAAAAGAATGTCAGCCTATTTTTAAATGTCACTGTCTCTTTTTGTTCTGAATCCCTGCTCTACTTTGTGCCACAGATCTAAACTGGGTCAACATCACATGTGGTGCCCCGGTGGGCTCCTCAGTGTGTGTGTGTAAACGTGTGTGTGTGAATGCTTCAAGCCATGATCATGTGCATCTTAGCATGCACCAACACTTGAGGAGGAAGTGTCTGCAGTCTGAGTGAATCCCATTGCTGGCTAAGCAATTAGGAGTTTGTTATTGTCTCCAAATAGTGAGTGAGAAAGCATTATCTGCAAATTGTTTAAGTCTCTCACCATTATTAGGTAAAGGGAGCCCTGGATAGTAACTTTGCATGTGTTTGTGCACCGTATAGTGCAACAGTGAGACAGGGGTTGCCCTGCTGGAGCTTTCAGATTAATAGACACAGATGATAACACACACAACTCACAGCGCCTCTGACCTTAATGAAGATGGATCTAGCCGGGTCTGGCGGTGCGCAGGCTCTTGGGGTGGCAGCCTGCCAGTCACAGCCAAGTGACATCTGGGAACAGCTCAGTGCAGAGGGTGGGAGGGAGCTTCACCAGAGAGTACAATTTCATAACATTATCATGTTATATCATAATCCATTGTTGGTGGCTCATAAGATTAATGTCAGAGCCGGCAGTTATCACTCTTGTTGTATAGACTTAATGGTCATAGTGAATTATTCATTTCATTTCATTGATTTGTGACCAACTCACACTGACAAAGTTGACAGTGCAGGTTGACTGATACAGAGTATATCTAATCTGACTGTGAGGGGGGGGCACAGCATAAGACAAAACAAAGAAACAAATGAAGTCGTTATGTAAGAGAATTGCGTGGTTATATGCCTCAGTTAAAATGCATTTCTGTCCAGTCTCATATATATAAAACATGTTTTGTTTAGAGATGCACTGATCTAATATTCAGTCTGATACTGATTCCTGTGCTTTGCATAACAGCCGTACCAAACTCTTTCTTCTTCTTTGCAGATTGTGCAAGACGTACCACAAATTGTGAACATAGACCTATAATATTATTCACATTCATATATATTCTTATGTCCCTGACCTTTTACCTCCAACCACCAAGTTCTAATTCATTAACATTTGTGCCAAGTTTAAAGATAGATATTCCTTCAAGGCATGCGTGAGTGAGTTAATGATGGAGTTCACTGGATTGTTACAGACATGGAATCACAGTGACCTTTAACCTATGACTCCTAATGTGTCACCAGCTTGTCCAAAGTTGAAGAAATTCTGTCAACAATGGGACGTACGTAACAATGGACACCTTAAAATCCTAGTCATTGCTGTGCTGGGATGACAATACCCTTTTCATTCATTTTCATCTCACTTAGAAGAACCAAACATATTGTTTTTCACTGGTTTTAAGAAATGACTGCCAAATTGGTCCGGGGGTATCATCCCTGTAACATATTACGGCTCATTAGAGTGGGACTGTAAGCAGTGTTTGTGTGAGAAGACAGGTAGGTGCTAAGGTCACTTCCTCTGGCAGCTGTGACGGGCATCACAGGGCCAGCATTGATGGGTGGTGGCATTGCCTCCTGTTGCATCAGTAATAATGAACAGTGACAAGCGCTCCACAGCCACCATAAATCACAGACCACAGTGAGGACCAGGCCGAGAGAGCGGGCGAGGAAGCTTTGTGCTGCTTGGTGTCAGTGCCACGATCTCCATGACTCGTTTACAGATGCAGCACTGTCATCAGAGGGATACTCTGATTATCATGTACAGATGTCACTCAGGAATGTTGCTGCAGTGAGACTTTGTAAAGAGCTCTTTCAGAAATAATAACAATAGTCAAAGTGTAGAGTCTAGAGATGAGGAAGTGTGTGGGTTGGGGTTTGTGGAGAGCAGCATCCAAGGGCGGATACTGAAGCAGGAAAAAAAATGTACAAGTGTGTCTGTTGAATAAAGTGAGAGTGGCTCTTTCTCGCCTCCATTCCCTTTTGCTTTTACATCTTTGGCAGCAACACTAGCCCTGTTTGATATCCCTCCGCTGTGTTCTGCAGCTCTGCAGATTCCCTTGTCTCATTTGCATTCCCTTAAAGCACACTTCGATTAAAGTCTCCCCCTGTTTTTTGTCTCTTTCCTCTTTCCTTCTGTTTCTTCAAATAGGTCTTTTTTTTCCCTGGGTTGCTCTTTTGGAGGGAGCCTTATTCCCTGTTGACTACGCAGCCTATCCCTGCTCTCCGTGAGTCAGTAATCAAACACATTGGCCCTAATACACAGGCCATTACAAGAGCTCTGATGTTCCATCTGCACACAGACGGCACAATGGTGTCATTATATAAACAGCCCTGCTGCTGCAGCCAGTGAGATACTACCACACCAGAGCTCCGGCCTTAACTGACCTACCCCAGTAAATGGAGAAGTGTTGGGATGATCTGACCTGAATGTGCTTGTGTTGTTGTTGTTGCTAGCTTAACAACATTAACCATCCTGAATGACTGCTCTGCTGTGTTAACATACAGTAGGCTATCATTTCTCACTATGGCATGTGGGCTGTTGAGCATCAATGCAAATGTAATAGAATCAGGTTGTTGTGAAGGAATAATATCTAATGCTATTATGTTGTCTTTCCTAGCGATAGCCTCACCAAAAAGGATTAGGGAGATTAGCGGTATGCCGTGCTGGAAGATAACAATGAAAGGTTTGGGAGGGCAGCGGTTTATACAAGGTTCTATCATGATTGTACAGTTTGTAGCATTTTCTGTCTTTGAACTTAAAAAAATAGCATGGTTCCCTCTTGAATTTCATATTTCCCTTGATTGCATTTATTATCAGACTGATCTGATTCCATGCTCTCCATTAATGGGCAGTTTTGACACACACACTATAACTAGTGAGTCCAAACCACCACTTTGTCTAATTTGAATAATCATTAAATCATTAAATTGCCACTGTCATACCTCAGCATCCAGCCTTGACAGTAAAAACACAGCCTCCCACTCAGCAAAGCTTGATTGCAGATGGTGACGGTAATGATATTTCATGGTATGTCTGTTACATTTCCAAAGGAAAAGTAGGACAATTATATTCATTTTGGCGAGTGATTACTTTTAGGGAGGTGAAGAAGTAATTAATGAATCCTCATTTATTGTTACACTTCCTTGTATTGCTCCCTCTTGCTCAACTTGAGAGTACAAAAGAGTATCGAGTGTGACAAAGCCTCAGTGCCGATGAGTCACAGGGAGAATTACTTAGAGGCCCCAAGGCAAAACACAGGTTTTTGTCATTCTCTGCAGTTTCATCATACTACAGTCTTCACTGATTCCAATGATACTTCCCTTGTATCAGACACACATCCTTACAGCACTGAGTAAAAAAACATGCAGTTGTTTTCATTTTATTCCAATTTCAGCGGCTCTCTATTTGAACTGAATTTTTACATGATTACAAATATTTAATGCAGCAGTTTGCATCACTTTCTGATTTGTAAGTGAGTGATTGCCATTCATTTTTGCACGCTCGGCTGTGTCGGTTGCTAGGAGGCAATCATTTCCTTCATAGCGGGAGCTTTGCCACTGAACCAACTATTTGTTGTTGAAGCATCTGAGGCATAAACATCAATCCTGATAGCATGGGAAGTGCTGGTGCTTCATCACAGGATGAAAAGACTTCTCTTTGCATGAAGAAACTGACCGTCATAATTTATGCCTGTCAAATCTTTAAATCAATCATGAGTGTTTTCTCGACCGAATAAATGTGTGTTTGTGTTTTCCCGATCTCTGCGCTGCCCCCCATTGCACTGCATAATTCCACTCATTCACACAGCATAGCTCATTTTTTTAAAACGTTCTCAAATGCTAATTATTTTTGAAGCTGCAGAGTGGATCTATAGCCTCCCAACCATGTCATGCAGTCGACTCACACCGCGTCATGTTTGTGTCTCAGCTTCCCCTGGTGGGGGAGAACGCCTGAAGCTGATGCAGCTCTGAGAGTTGCACCAGCTCTTCTAATTAGGCAGCAAAAAGTGTAAACTCTTTGTTCTCTTGCCTTCTGATTCTGATCTGGTAATGTTGCTTAAATGTTTCCTTTGGCACCGAAATGATTTGAGCGATGAGATTAACGTGGTTCTCATGACAGACACACACAGTTTGACACCGTGTGTTAAAAGCTGGTGACACTGTGTTCTTGATGAGAATGTCTGCTAAAGCAAACAGATCCTAATGACTATGGTGATTATCGTAATGATCCAATAGAAGTTGATAATGGGGTTATTTGCTTTGGATCAAGGCGGCCTGTAAATTAATAGCTAAAGAAACAGCGTTTGAAAGAAGATGTAAATCTGCTGCCGCCGCGTTCATACACTTGACTGTCATGTGCCTGTACCTCCCACTTTCTACCCTTGCTCGCCCCCCTCACCTTTCTAGCCATGTTGTAAAAATACTGTCCCTTCTCCCATTTTGTGGGCTCTGCTCTCACAGGGATACGATGTTCTGCTCTATTAGAAGAAAAACAGTGATGATAATAATGCTGGATGTGATCAGTGTAAAGGTCAGCCTCTGGCCTCAGGCATGTAACATCCTCCAAGTCAGGAGAGCACTGAGAGCAAAGACACCCATCTCACACCCTCCAAAGACTCCTAACCCTTCCTACACCCAGAGGCAGCCTGACTCACAGGCACAAGCATAAAAAATACTCTTTTACTATTCCTTTGCTGTTCTCGCTTGGCTATTTCCAGCAGTTTCCCCTCCCATTCTTTTGTATTTATTCACCTCACCCTGCCTTACTTCAGTTGTTCCCTCTACATCATGTTTCCTCTCTTTTTTTTCATTTCATGGTCACCTCTTTCCTTCAATCTTGCCCTTTTCTCTCTTTCCTTCCTTTGTTCCTTCTCTACTTTTTTTTCCCTACAACTTTGAAATTGGAAGTTGTGTAATGCCACCTTTCTCTTTGTCAAAAAATAAAATAGATTTATCCACCCAGCACTTTTTCTGAGACCACAGGAGAGCTATTATTGGCAGACAGAGGCAGAACCAGAAACAAGAGAAAAAAGCAGATATTTCTTATTAAAATCACAAAAGTAGTGGAATAAATAAATGCCTGTCAGTGCACAGGGTGTAGCCCTTTTATGTGTGTTAATAATAAAGCAAAGGGAGTATTCCAAGCCTTCCACATTGAATGTTGCTGTTTGTTTACCGCTCCCGCTTTGTCTGTCCTCTGACCGTGTGCCTTTCTCTCAGCTGCTGGTCATACAGGGTGGTCACAAACAAACTCAAATTAAAGCAGCATTAGTGCAGAGGTACTGCGTGTTAGAAATAAATGCTTGTGTAAAGAACAGCTGCCGCGGATGTGCTTTGCACACTGTGTTCCGAATCTCATTCTCTTTGTCATTTGCCCTCTCTGTCTTGCTTGTACTCTACGACATCCAACATACTAATCCACGCAGCGACACCCGGGCAGGTCGGTGGCTTTGGGCCGGCCCTGCCACCGGGGAGGAGGTTAAATATCAGAGAAGGTCACGAGGAGGAGGAGGAGGAGGAGGGGGGCGACCGGAGAGATCGGTGGAAAGCCAAATCAGTGATGATAAAGAGTCACTCTAACCTGCTAGGAGAGAAAAGGCAGCCATGCCTGCATGTCGTACAACAAATTTATGAGGATGTAGAATGACTTCTATAATCCCAACAACATGTCCTCATACATGAACGGCACATTCATAATCAGCTGCCGCATAAACAACAGACACGGTCACGGTATCGGCAGATAGCCAGTATGACACATCTGGCTGCGTGGCTGACGTAAATCCACAGCAGGAGGTGGAGGTAGCTGGTGTATGCTCTGGTTCTTTCATGGAACTGGTGTTTGCTTTCATTTCAGTGATTCATCACCAGTTACAAACATCACTTTTATTTTCACTTGTTTAACACGTGCATATGATTAAAACTGTCTTGTCAGGTGTAGGAATTAAAAGGCTTAGAAGAAGGTCAGGGTTAGGACAGAAGAGCGTCATGCTCAAAGACATGCTCCAAACAACACGTTTCACATCACTACCACAGTTAGCCAGATACACAGCGGCTGTTTCAACGGCCTCGAAATATACTGGGAAAAATTAAAAGTAGATTAGTCCTGTTAGCATTGTAAGATTAGCTTTTCCTGTTAAGCTATACAGTAAAACAGCCCAACAGTCGCACACACACATCACACATACAAACTGTCAGTCTGTCTGTTTCATCAGCAGGCTCAGCAGGGGTAGTAGTAGCTCTAACAGCAAAGTCTCTGCTGTTTTCTGTCTCTCAGCCCTGGAGGGGCAGCACAGGCTCTACTGTCAAAAAATCAGAGCTCAAGTTCCAGATTGTGATTTATTTCATTAGGCAAATGAGACGTGTGAGCCCTACAGCACCGCTGACTGAGCCACCAGTTTTCACTGTCCCCAATTGTTTGCATAAATACAAACACACACACACATATAGAGAACACATATTTTTCTCTTGAATGTAGTTCTGTTAAGGGCCCCAAAACATATGTCGCAAGTTATATTCAATCAAGCATCCAGACACTTCAGAGCTGATGGTGGCAGCAGCTGTTGCCATGCCATCCTGCACAAAATTGCCTCAGATCTCCCATCTGATCGTTCTACCTGACCACCACAGGGGGAGCTTCTCCTCTCCTCTTTTCTATTCTGTCTTCCTTTCTTTGAAAATAACTTTATTGACACTGTGACATGCATTTTTTTTATAAGGTACTTACCTCTGTGTTATTTCTGCTCTGTTTCCCTGCAGGATCACCCTCGGGGAGGGTGTAAGCGGAGGAAGTGCCACCCCATTCACCTGTGCCTGCTGACCACCTCCTAGCTTTAGCCTCGTCCCTCGGCCCTCACCCTGCTCAGCCTCAACCATGGCTCTGTCAGTCTGGATCCTCTTTACTTGCGCTGTGGCTTTTAGCAACATTGCTCTATCTTCACAGGGTATGTATTAAATATTAATATCATGTGGTATTTTTCAGTGCATGCTGTGGGTATTCCTTGTTTATATATACAGTTTGAGTACGGGTGTATTGATCGACTGAGCCAGCTCATAATGTTGCACATAAGCTCCTGCAGTTTTTTACTGCTCTCTGTAACCGGCCTGACCGGGTTATTAGAAATGAGGATGTAATATTTATACGTTACCTTCATGATGAGGGTTGTAGGTATATTGACTTGCTGACCAGGCCAGAAACGCAGCACTTGATTAACCAAACGGTCTCTACAGGAGACAGAGAGAGTGCATGTGTCAATAAAATCTCTTGTCATCTTGCTGTTACCTGGAGCGTGTCAAGAAAATAAGGGGGAATCCATGCATGTAATGGTGCCATATGTGTGACCTCCTTGAATGTGCCATGTACCAGAAGATATTTCATTCTGTGTGTGTGTTAGCTGTTGTAAGCCTGGCAGCAGGTGACCTGGTTGGGCTGGAGTGATGCTGGAGGGTGTGTGTGTGTGAAGGAAGGAGTAGATATTGCTGGGGGAAGCAGCAGGCCGGAGAGGGAAAGGAGGGGCTGTTGGGTGTCCTGCTAGTGGCCTGCCACACAGACAGCAACGCACCATCTGCTGTATGCTCTCAGTCAACTCTGTGCCAACGAGCCGCTGGGTGATGGACAGCTCGCTTGAGGAAGGAGGAGCTTCGGAGAGATGTGGTCACCACAGGGAGGGGCTAGTGATTAAGCAGTAGTCATAGAAAGTGAAGGACATTAAATTATTTGTATTGACTGTAGAACCCCTCAGTGGAAACTCTCATTGGATAGGTGTGGTTTTAATTTGAGTAGGTGCTGTTAATTTGCAACATTGGATTTAGTGTTCTGTTGCACACATTTAGCCTCTGGCGTTTTGTTGCTTTGTGTGTGTATGGGTGTGTAGGTGTGAATTTGTATAAAAATAAACCTCACAATATCTGTGTGACCTGGCACTCTGGGAATATTTATAATGCATTAATAATCAATTGACTGTTATCTGTATTTAGCCCTAAAGCAGGCACAGCATTTGGTTTGATGAAATTAAGATTTTTTTTTCTGATGGAATCAGGCACAGTGACACATGCTCATGCACACCCACACTGTTTTCATCATTTTGGCAGTCACATTTTGGCTGAAAATCATTCTCTCTGTTGTAGTGTGACCAGAGAGAGAAAAAAAGAGAACAATAGAAGTGGAATTTAAAGGAAAAGGGGCACGGTTTTGATGTGAGAGCTGCTAGAATCACTCTCAGACTAATCAAAGCTCATTTGGAAACCTGCATGATCATCACACATGGCTTCACAGTCTAATGTGTACTCCTGCTCTTCCTCGGTGTCCTGACTAATCTGCCACACTTTAACCTCGCTCTGCTCTTGGCTGCACACTTCAATATTTACCCCTAACACACACACACACACACATTTATTCTCTGGAAGCAGCTTTTAAGTGCAAATGTTCCTGACCAGCATGAGGTTTGTACACATTCTTCCTCACTGTCCTCCCTTAAAGCTCAGTACCCACAAAGCCACTTCATACTTTTTTTTTTCTCGATAAGGTTCATTTGGTCTTCACCTATTTATGAACTATGATAGAATTCTTTTTAGTCAGACCAGTGTTTCTTGTGTTTTACCTTGACTTGACATGTTTCGACTACTTCCTGCAGTCTTCCTCAGAAGTCACATGATGTTACGTGACGTGTCTGCCAGCTGATCTTATGCAGGTTGTGGCGCCATTCTCCCACCACTCCTGGTAGTGGTGGAACAGCGCCACCTGTAGTCCGGCTTCTCAGCGCTGTGTCCCAGGTGTGGGACAGCAGTCTGGTCTCCTCAAGACAGTGTTCCAGGTGTGGGACAGTGTAAAAGTTCCCTCGTCCCGGTTCATTGTCCTATTGGCCCGCTTCCTTATTTCGATGGCTTCCTTAATCCACCGTTTGAATTTGTTGTCCTCGTTTCCGATCACTTTTGCCCCATCCCAGTCCATAATGTGCCTTTCTCTTTTGCAATGATCCGAGATTGCTGATTTCAGGTTTTCCAGTAAATGTAACACTGCAGATAGTAGAGAACCGCCTCAGGACAGACAAGACACTACACAAACGGACCAATCTAGCAGTTAACGACATAACCCGGCTGCTACATTTCGTATCCACATCCACATATTTCCAATTCAGGGGTATTTTATACAGACAGAGGGAGGGCTTTGCAATGGGGGACCCACTCTCAGCCATCATGAGTGGATTTTTTATGGAGGACCTGGAAGAGAAGGCCATCTGCACGGCACCTGCACAATGCGGTCTCAAAATGTGGAGGAGATACGTGGATGACATCCTGGAAAAAATAAAAACTGGCCACACACAGGAGTTAACAGACCACCTCAACAAAATAGACAGCACAGGAAAAATCAAATTCACACACGAGGAGGAAAAAGACAGTACGATAACCTTTTTGGACATAAACATCACACATCTACAGGACGGCAGCATAAAAATCAAAATTCACAGGAAACCCACACACACCGACCAATACCTGTTATGGACGTCTGAACACCCCACCGCACACAAACTCTCCGCCGTACGAACACTATTCGACAGAGCCACCATGATCACAGACCCACAAGACAGACAGGAGGAAGAAAAACACATCATAAAGGCCTTAAAAAAATGCCAGTACCCCATGTGGGCAATCAAAAAAGGAAAACAACAAAGAAAAAAAGAGAAACACAAACCAAAAACAAAACAAAACAATGGTGACACTCCCCTACATCCGTGGAATAACGGAAAAAATACAAAGAGCAATGAGTAAACACAACATCAATACACCCGTCAAACCACATCGTAAACTCAAGACAACTACTGGTGCACCCCAAAGACAAGATCGAACCGGACAAAAAATGCAACGTCATATACGAACCCTGCCTGTCCTGCAATAAAACATACATCAGCGAAACAGGAAGATCTTTCAGCACACGGAAAAAAGAAGATAAAACAGAATGTGAAAAGGAATCAGCTGGGATGAGCACAAGGGCAACAAAACAGAAAGCACAACAAGAAAACCTGAAATCAGCAATCTCGGATCATTGCAAAAGAGAAAGGCACATTATGGACTGGGATGGGGCAAAAGTGATCGGAAATGAGGACAACAAATTCAAACGGTGGATTAAGGAAGCCATCGAAATAAGGAAGCGGGCCAATAGGACAATGAACTGGGACGAGGGAACTTTTACACTGTCCCACACCTGGAACACTGTCTTGAGGAGACCAGACTGCTGTCCCACACCTGGGACACAGCGCTGAGGAAGCCGGACTACAGGTGGCGCTGTTCCCCCACTACCTGGAGTAGTGGGAGAATGGCGCCACAACCTGCATAAGATCAGCTGGCAGACACGTCACGTAACATCATGTGACTTCTGAGGAAGACTGCAGGAAGTAGTCGAAACATGTCAAGTCAAGGTAAAACACAAGAAACACTGGTCTGACTAAAAAGAATTCTATCATAGTCCACTTCATACTTGTTTAAAAATGTGCCAAAATGACACTGTTCAATGTGGTAAGAAGAACAGACAGAATCATCAAAGTTGTCCAGATGTTTTTTTATTACATTGTTTCGAATGCACAAAAAAATCTAATTAAATATGAGCTTGCATTTTTGATATTTTATCACAATTACTTAATTCTATATGTCTTTATTGTACTCGGTCCAACTAAGAAGTCATGTTTGACTCACTTGTCGTATAATAATAATATGGCTCCTCATCCTCCATAGCTGTAGCTACCATTGAGGTCCCAGAGACCCGGCCTTTGTATTGTTTCTGACCTCGCTAAGTCATGTAATAATTGCTGTACTTGGTTGCTGAAAAGATACTGTATAACCCTGAGACGGTTCATCGCTGCCATCATTGCTTGCTTGGTGATGATGGAAGGCATGAATGATTATGTTTCTATTACAATATCTTTTACCAATGCAAATGTTTTACTGCAGTAAAATGAGCTGTCACCTGTAAAAGCTCAGTCAAGCCAGCAAGGATTTTAGGTGCACATCTATATGAGGAGTTACGGTATGGGTGCTCAGGGCGGCCAAAAAGGGGTGAAGAAAAGGTCCGGATTTTAGTTATTATGTGTCAGCTTTGATAAAACATAAAAGTATAAAAGTACAAAGTGTGAAGTACAGTGTAGTCAGCTTGTCTTTATGATTGTAGACATGTCTGAGTGTTCTCTCCTTCTAGCCATGATTGTGCTCTTTCTATAGAGGTGCAGGACTTTCTATTAAAGTGAAAAATCAGCCCAGTATGACTGAAAATGTGACAAAAAGTGATTGGAATTCAGAGGTTTTACACACTGTGCAATTTAACAGTCTTTTCATGTGTGAATGAACACTCACACTAACCTAAGCAAATAAAGCCATTAACGTATTAGTATATAGAAAATCCCTCCACTGCACTGTCTGCAGGCTTCCTGACAGACTGACACGTATACCTCGACAAACAGAATGTCCCGCTGATTCCACAGAATGCTCCAGAATGTACCACCCTTCATACGCTGTGCTGTTGATCTGAAAGCCCATTAGGCTTGCTTAATGTGGCAGGCATTGCAGGCAGCTGTGCTGTACGTGATGAAGCCCTGACACAGAACTTTCATTTAGCACAGCGAAAGCATTGGTGTGTGTTTGTGTTTGTGTGCGCCAGTGGTGGCAGCCGCACCATTACAAGGCTGTTTGTTAGTCTGCAGTGTTTGGGATATGTGTGTGTGTGTGTACAGTATGTTCAGTGCATAGTGATGTGTACATGTGTGTGTTTACATGAGTGTGCTCACATGTCCAGATGGATGTGTGTGTATGTTTGTGTGTGTGCGTGTGTGTGTGTGCAACTCATACCAGGATGCCAGTGCCAGCTGACTGGTTGAATCTGTTCTCATCTCCTCTGTATTTAAGCCTTTGCTCTCAGATCAGTCATGTGGAAAGGCCCCTGGTCTTTTAGTGCACACGCAGACATTTTTATCTGTCGTCCCCTCCTCTCTCCAGCCTTTTTCTTCTTCTGTGCCTTTTTCCCCCCCGAACAGTAGCTATTATTTAAGGATGGGGGACTAGCTGTTTTTACACATCTCCTCAACAAAGCGCTTAGTCTCTCAGCTGTCCTTGGATGGTGAAAGAATGTCTGAATGGGAACAGAGCTCAATGTAGTTATTTTTTTACTCTCTATAAGTCAGAGGAGGGTAGTTTGTCATGGAGGGCCACATGAAGAATTGAGTGTGCTTTTGGAAGCCAGATGACGTAGCTCACAGTTATTTTTGGGCCTCAACACTAGACTGAAAATATCCTGGGTTGCCCTGACACCACATCAAATTGTACTTAAGTGAAAGAAAACTTTCTGTTTTGGAGAACCGTAATATTAAAAATATAATTTAAAAACTGCGACCTACTCACAGATTCACAAAAATCGATTCACTGACAAGATTTTTAGCAATAATATTTTGAGAAGAGGCAATAAAACAGAAGTACAGCTAACCTTGCTACGTGCGCTTGGCTTCTTGTGCTGTTGTATAATTTGCTGAACAGCATATTATATTGCCTAAATAATATTGCCTCATCTATCTATCTATCTATCTATCTATCTATCTATCTATCTATCTATCTATCTATCTATCTATCTATCTATCTATCTATCTATCTATCTATCTATGACTTTATATTTATGTATTTATATTTAAAGCTTCCTGAAAGCTCAGAGTCTTAGAGAGTAAGGCCATCCAAAGTGAGTGTGTTCACAGAGGAAAGTTAACGCTCCCATTTAGTCTGAAAATGACCTTTGAATATGTTTTACCACGGCTTTTCTCCTTCATAAAGCTGAAATCCACCGGCTGCACTGACACTAATTGGTAATCTAGTGGCTTGTGAATATTGCGTATCATCTGGATTTTGCAATAAAGAACTGCTACAGAGCCTTTTTTTCCCTGTTTTTCTCTCTCTGTGCCTCTTGTGTGTGTTTTCGGGCTTTTTGTTGCTTCCCCATCTTATTAGCCACAGTCAGTGCTTCTCACTTCTCTCACTCCTAACACTCGCCTCTCATTTTCATCCAATCTTTCTCTCCCCTAACACCTCAGCTATTACTGTACTCCTTCTCTCCTTCTGTGTGTCTTTCTCTCTCGTGGCCCCCTCTATCACTGTTTTTTTTTTGTTTAGACCTCCGTAGCTTTACCCCACTTCCTACGCAGCCATGCTTCTCCAGATTAACCCTGCCGCTTCCTCCTTCACCTGTGTGTTCCTTTCCTGCCATCTGTTAACAGCACACATCTTTTGTCGTTACTTTCCCCATGTTTTCATTCTCCTCTGCTTCTTTCTGTCTTTCTCTCGTCTCTTTTTTTGCTGCCTCCTTCGCCCCCCTCCCTCCTCGGTACTGGAGGTTGCTGTGCTCTTCAAAGCCCTTGGCTGAGAGCAGTAGATCACAGAGAGGCCTGTGTGAGTGAAAGGTTAATGGATGGCCTTTGAACATATATTGGGAGTTGGGGGTGTGTGGTGTGTGGTGGTGTGTTCTTTCAAACCTCCCTTTGAAGATGACGCACGGCGCTCTCATGTGTCTGCGCTTGTATACAGGGGCTTTCTGTTTATTCACTCGTTCACAGTGTTGGTTGTGCGTGGCCATTTTGTTTGTGTGCTTGCTGGTGCGTGTTAGTTTGTGTACATTGATTTGTGTACGGCAAACATAAAGGATTGGGGACTGTGTTCCTGTTTGTGCAATCATGTGATAGCTGCCTCTTTCCTCTCAGGGCCTAGCTGTGTAACTTTGAGGCTTTGTAGCCGTGAAGGACTGTGTGTGTGTGTGTGGAACGAGATTTGTGCAGAGGTTGCTGTGTGTGTCAAACATGTGATGTACTTGAGAATGTGTGCATTTGCTTCTCATGTGTTTTGTAGACTGCAGATTGATAATTACCAGCAGCAGCTTACTGCTGGCAGCCAAGGGTGGAGCGAGGAAGGGGGGGGGCAGAGGGATGAGATGGATGAGAGTGGAGAGGCTGGTAAAATGGTGAGAGAGAGGGAAGGAGGGGAAGTGGATGGGAAGGGAAAAGGGGAAAACTGGAGGTAAGGGGTTAGGATGAGAGGAGAAATGAAGACAGGGAGAGAATGAAGAGAGGGTGGGGAGGGTAAATGAGAGAGTTTCCCGGGTGGATGAAATTGGATGAGGGATCGAGGGATGGTGCTGAGGTGAAAAGAAAAAAAAAATACACAAAGAGGGAAGGGAACATAGTGTTGCACTGCAAGTGAATAATATGGCACCTATAAGAGGAATTTAATCCTGTTTTATGGCTGAATCCATTTTTAATTCATCAGGTGTGATAAACTGCACCCAAAACGCTGCACGCATTTGCATCCACACAGATCGATCATCTCATAGACACACAGTACAAACACACACACACACACACACACACACACACACAGTGTCCTCCCATCCAAGCTTTTGGCTTAGTGTATAAGGAGGTTAATTAAGTATCTAATGCGGCGGCAGGGCTGGGCTTTGACACTCATCTTTCCTAACAGGTCTCTGGATGCGACTAGCAACTTTTCCAAATGCACACACACATCTTTCTGACAGCACACTTTGCAAGCTACTCACTCTCCTCCACACTTTATCTCTCACTTCCCCTCCTTTTTCTCATCACTTTCTTCTCTTCAGTCTATCGCCATCTTCCTCACTCTCCTCCCTCGCTCCGTTACTTCCCTCATCCCCATGGCTGTTTCCCTGCAGCACCTGCAGTTTTATTCCAGCACAGTGTTTGTATAAATCTAGGTCTGACTCAGTGTCTGCTGGTCTGCCTCCTGTGATACGTGCTGAAAACAGAAAACAGAATAGAGCTGTGCTGGGCCTGTAGCACTGCTCGCTCTCCTTGGGGAGATGGAGGAAATTTTACACTGGGTGAAGCTCCTACTTTTTAGGCAGGCGGATTTTTATTTTGGGCGATGCCGTTTCCCCCCGTCGAGGCGCTTTTATTGCATAATTAGATGCCAGGGCCAGCAATGAAGTGGTTTGACAGTATGAGCACGTCCCGTCTCGCCTCCCTCTTCATGTTTGTGTGTGTGTGTTGCTCAGTGTCTCAGTGGCTTTTTAACTGCCCGGCTTAATCTCTCTGCTATGCCTGGTAGTTTCCCCCACAGCAAAGTTTGTCAGCACACACTGAGAGTTCTTGAGGTTGAGGATGGGTGAGGGTAAGGGCAAGAATTTGTGTGTGCGGATCATTGCAAATGCATGAGGATGTGTGTATCCCATTTCCAGTGGGGGGATGTTTAATTCTCTTATGAATGATGTAATGTTATGTGCTGTGCTGTAATTCAGTTCAGTTGGAGGACTGAGGAAAGAGGCTGTCTGTGTTTAGCAGATCTGAACAATTGGAGAATGCATCCGCCTCATCTCTTTTATGTCTGTGACCTTGTGCCACCACAGAGAATGGTCATTTTGCTCATCTTTTGCCAGCATCTCATTTGAAGGTTTCCGTCTCTTTTCTATTGTTACCCTGTCTCATTTGTTCCCGCCGTTCCATCTCTGCTTTCCTTGTGAGTGGCTCCATCACAGTGGACGTGTGTCATTTCGGTGCTGCTTTGTGTTCTGACCTTATAGCAAAGCTGGTGACTCCCCCGTACAGTCACTCCTCATCTCATCTCCTCTGTCTGCCTCGCCTGTAGCAGACAGGCGGAAGAGTTAGAGATACCATCCTAGCTTTGAGGCCAGCGTTATACGCACACACACACACACACACTGTCCCACAAGCTCGTACTGCCCCCACAGCCCCCCTGCACCCTCATGTTAGGCCTTTAGGTTTGTCTCAGCATGTCACTTTGTCACAACTCCTCAGCTTGAAGGCTGCCTGGATGTGACAGTTGTGGCCGCATCGCCTCAGCTTGTCTGCGGTGACAGGCCATGCTCCAGCGAGTCATTACGCTAACTCGCAGTGCTAAGTGAGTTGCTAAGATGCAGCGCTAAGCTGATAAAGGGCTGCAGAAATTGGTCAGGATGATTCTCCGCTAAGGAGGGATTCCCATCGCTGAGACCTCTCAGTTCTGTCCAATTGACTGTAAAATTGCTTGTTCTTCCTCGCCAGCTTTACTAAGGAACTAACCTGTAACTCATAAGGGAGATAGCTTGCCGGCCAGTGCTGAGCATATTTAGATGTGCGCAGTAGACTTTTTAATATCTGGAAAAAAAGAATAATAACATATATTACATATTACTGTAGATATACTACACCAAGAGTCCCACCTCTGCAGCAGGATGCCATTACAGGAGGAAAAAAATACAATAATCACCAAGTACCAGTCAATATCCTAGCCTTCGTAGGTTATGACCCTAGCTCAGGGTACACCAAGACAGGTGCACCAATTGATGTAACAACTGTCAAAACTGTGCTTTCGAGTAGCATAGACAGTTAAGTTACGAGTTAAGTACAGGCAGACAGACAGGGGGGGTTAAAAGGGGCTGATGATATTTCACCTGCTGAGCAAATAGCCAGTTAGTTATAACTCAGCCACCGAGTGTAATCTACTGTTGTTGCTGAATTACAAAGTTAGTTGGCTACCTGCAAGGCCTTTTAATTTAATTATAAATTGGAAAAAATGCAGAGCTTCTTCCATAACAGTGCTCAAGGTCAGACTGCTGGAAATGCTGGAAATCAAATTGCTTTTATGTTTGAAATTTTTTAGAAAATGTTTCGCTGAAAAAATATCTTTGTGTATTCATACTGTGAACATTTCTTTAGAATTGGAAATGTCACCTATCCTTGTCGGTCTCAACATAAACAAAGCCTATGTTGTTCGCAGCTCTTGGTCCTTTGTAGAGAATGAATGTGTATGCAAAGACTAGCTTGGCTTCTGTACAATTATGTTCTTGTCTGATGGTTCGAGCATCTATCCACCCTCGGGCTTTAATTACTGTGTGAGTATAATGAGTCAAATCCAATCAGTTCTCTCTCTTTTGCTCTTCATTTGTATGGAGGTTCTATTTTGAACCCAACCGCTCACACCAGCTGCCCCGGAGTGACACCGGGTCTCTATCTGTTGTGTGTGACCCTTTTCCATACCACAGCGTCCATGCAAATTAGCTAGTGTAATTATTAAATTGGCCCATATAATTACTGCTATGTGTGAAATTTGGTAAGCATTTGTGTTGGATGGCAGATAATAACACAGTTTGCGTACCATAGAGGGTGAGTCATACTCTCTGTGAGGGTTTCATTCACCTATACATATGGCTGCAGCCGAGAGATACACTTTGTCATTCAGCTATTATGAGTCAGACAGGCAAGACTAAACGTCCGTATGTGTGTGTGTTTATGTGTGTGTGTCCGAGGTTGTTGGCTGAAGAGACCCTGAAACCTTAATGGATTCCTGCAGAGTGAAGGACAATCATAGCCCATGGCCAGTCCAAGCTTATCCTCTGCTCATCTCATCTCATCTCAGCTCAGAGCCAGCCACAGCTCCAGCTAGGCCTCAGGCCATCTGGCTGACTCAGGACCACATACACACTCACACATACAGACACCGACTCCCTCAAGTTTAGTTCTCTGCTTTAGTGCTTTTTTTAATGTGAATGCACCATTCAAAAATTCACTGCATAAATACCTTGTGTATTTAGAGTGAACCCACCTCAGACCTGCAGATTGTCAAATAGAGGGTGCAGGATGTGAAATATGTGGGTGTGAGATACAATATAGCAGAAAGGCTTTTGCAGTGGTGCCAGAGGTAGGCTAGTTATCATGGTTGCTGCCACCATTAGTCTTCTGGCTCAATAATAGCTGTGCTCAATTATAGCTAAATATATACTATAACAGCAGGGCCAGGAAAAGAAATACCTGGGAAAGATAATGGATTTAGGCTCATACAGTAGATTTTCCACAAATTCAGGTGACAATAACCAAGTGTACGCTTCAGACTCAGTATATTTTGGTTTATGCTCTGCCCAGTTGGATGGTTTTGGTGCCATATGTAAGAAGACCAGTCAACAAAGTGCTGCAAAAATGTATTGAATACTGGTGTAAGCAGCAAACGGTCTCACTGACTGTGTGATATATGGATGCTTGGTCTGCACCGAATCATATTGTGGATGGAACCGGAGTTGTTACCATGGAAACAAACTTAACCATGTAGTGATCTAGCAAAAGTGCCAAAAGACAAAGCAAAAGTAAACAGCAAATGAAGTGCTGCACACCTGAGGAAAATCAAACCCAGCTCTCCTGGTTGAAGGTCCTGGTGTGTTGTTGTCCCTTCTGGTGCTTCTGGCTCTTGTGAGACTTTTGCAAAGGCCTTTTAGTGATCTTTGGTCAGGTGACCAAAGATCACTTTGGTCAGGTGACCAAAGATCACCCAAGAAGATGGGTGTGAGGATCATATTAACTGGTCAGAAGAAGACCAAGTTATTAAGAACATACAACAAATGTTCCTGCTGTGCTGGTCCACAGTGTAAGTGGACTTCTCTCTTGGTGGCCCTCCTTTCCTTAACTCTACTCTTGGCTCACTGTTGGGTTGTAATGACTGGGCAGCTGTACACTGCTGTGTATTTACACCATGGGGTGGTTAAAAGAACAAGGCCACACACTGGCACCACGCAATGTAATCCCACTGTGACAGCAGAACTCTTTGTGTGCGTGTGTGCTCAACTGTGAAAGTGCACGCTCGTCTGCCCAGCATATCCACGTATGTGCTAATTTGCTTTTTTTTTTTTGCATTTGAGTGTGGACTTGTTTGTCTGGCCTCGCCTGCTGTTTGCATCTCTGTGTGCTTTAATTAGTATGCGCTTTTGCATCTAGGCCTTTGTGATTTGGCACTGGCACTGCATGCTGGCGAGGCATAAAAGATTTGAAGTCTGTCTGTGCTAGTCATTCAGCCTTAATGGCGTTAGTTACACAACTGAACTGAAGTCCCTGCTGCATAAA
The DNA here is from genome assembly GCF_900634625.1 of Parambassis ranga. Lineage (NCBI taxonomy): Eukaryota > Metazoa > Chordata > Actinopteri > Ambassidae > Parambassis > Parambassis ranga. The sequence continues at coordinate 12,315,151 of NC_041029.1, forward strand.
TGGGTGGCATTTAGAAATATGAGCAAGTCCGATGGCAGTGAATCATGTAGCGCAGTGCTGCAGATCATGTCTGGGATGACTGACATTGACATTGACCCAGATGGGCACCGTTCCTGAATGGACAGCGGCTGAAACTTAAGCAGTGCTAGCTCAGTGTCAGGAAGGGAAAACAGCCCCACTCTGTGAGTTTCAGCACTAACAGTAGTGGGGGGCTGACTCAGTGCCCTTGTCTGCTGCTGAGCCCGTCTGGCAGGGCTTGGGGAGGAGTGCTGTGCGGTGAAAGCTGGTTTGTTAAGAAGTTCTAAATTGCACCCTGTTAAAACGGAGCTGCTCTGTTTATATTTGACAGTATGCCCACCGTCAGCCTAATGTGTGCCACATCAGTGACATTGCAGAGATTTCTTTCAAAGCCTCTGGTCCTTCAGGACAGCGGACAGCTCCGCACCTACCAGCCTCTGATGCAGCTTTGACTCCTGGGATGCTATTTTCCCAGAAGTAGTTTAGTCAGGACCATGGACAGCAGCTCTCACTGGCTGCCCTTCAACTGTGCTTCTGTGTCTCTACTTCTGTTTCTGTCCCCTGTGTCAGGGCTGTAAAGCAGGCTGGCAGTCATTTTGTTATTTTTTTTAAATGTAAGAGCCTGAGAGGCTGAATGTAGAAGCAGTTGGAAAGGTATGCAGTTATGGAGAGAGCTAGAGAGACAATGAGTGTCTCTCTCAGCACCTCTTTGCAGTCCTCTTTCATGCCTCTCAGCCTGGCTCAGCGATTAACCCTGAGTAACCCACTGTACCCCCCTGACCCTTCTCCACACAGACCCACAGTAGTACATTGACATACCTCTCAGATGGCTGATTACCAGCAGTGGGTGTACAAATGGTGTATACACCAGTGGTGAAATAGTACACAGATGCTAATTCTCTTGGCTTGTTCGAACACTACTTCCTCTCCTGTGCAGTCTGAATCCAAAGGTTCTGCTATGAGGTGCAATAAATGCTGGAAAAGGCCACACAGTTTGTGTTTTTTCTCTGTGGTGGGGGGATGAGTATGATAAGCTGCTGTCTGGCTGCGTGTAGGAGTTTGTTAACATTTCAAACTCTCACAGTTTGTTTCACAAGTGGGTGCAATATCTCATTGGAGAAGCTGCAAATCCTTCATGTCAATATGTGATCTGTGATGCTCCAATGTGGCCAGGCTCTGCTTCAGCAGTACTGAAATATTACTACACAGAGAAGCAAGTCAATAATGGCTAATTTGTGTTTTACATTAGAGCCACTTTCATTTCACCGGTTCTACACATAATATTTACAATTAGTTGGAATAATAAAGTGCCTCCTAAACGTATTAAGGTTTATTGAATTATCAATAACTCCACTCCTCTCCCTCTTTCCACTGCAGCTATGAGCCGGTCAATGATGCCCTTCGGCTTGATGCGTAGGGAGCTGGCATGTGAAGGCTACCCAATTGAGCTGCGCTGCCCTGGGAGTGATGTCATCATGATCGAGACGGCCAACTATGGTCGTACCGACGACAAGATCTGTGACGCAGACCCCTTTCAGATGGAGAACACACAGTGTTACCTGCCAGACGCCTTCAAAATAATGTCACAGAGGTACCTATTGATCTTGTTCATGTGTGTGTGTCGGAACCTGCTGTTGGCAGAGGAAAGAGAACAGCATTTCACATTATTCCTCAAGAATTTTCTCCTAAGGTGCCTGGTTTAGTCACCTTTGGGCAACTTTCACACTGTGTAGATTTTTAAAGGTAAAAAACAACTCCTGCTGGGAGAAATAAGCCTTTCTTCAAAATTTAATGCAATGTTTGTTTCATTTAATTGAAAAATAGCTGTAATTGTGGCATGTGCAAACATTTGGACATTCAAAATCAGCAGTGAATCATACAATTGTCATCTGCTGGCAATTCATGGCTCACTTATTAGTCAATCAGAGGCACAATGCTGAAAACAGAGGGCTGAAAATTGAATGTTTTGTATTTACTAGTTTTCACTGAAAAAATGGTTACATCACAAACAAGTACTACATATAAAACTGTGGCCGTCACTCGACCTCACACTGTTGCAGACAAGTGCATCAATCAATGGACATCATGATTAGTGGCCCACAGTCCGGCTCATGTGATCCATTTTTCTTGGAAGAATGGATATTGTTTTTCCCTCCTTGAGGTGAAGAACAAAAATAGAATTGTAGACGCACATCTGCAAAGCTAAGAAAGGGCCGAAGTCCCGCCTCTTATATTGGACAGAATGCCAGGAAACAAATTCTCCTTTGAACTTGCTGGAAATGTATTACACTTTCATCCATTGTCCTGACCTGCTTTCCCAATGCCAGCTCTAAAGCCTGGACAGGTCGCCAGTCTGTTGAAAGGCCACATAAAGACTCACAGCTATGGCCAATTTAGAGTCCCCAGTTAACCTAACGTGCACTGAAACGGGCAGTTAACCCCCACAGACACATGGAAGTGCAAGCTCTACACAGAAACACCACAGCTGACACTCAAACTGACATTTAGTTAAATATGAAAATAAGTTTGCCCATACAATAAGTCCAGGTTCATTGTAAATGCGTGGTATCATCATAACTATAACATTCCCATTTCTGATTGTAACTCTTTTTGATAGTGTCTTTTTATTTTATTCTCATCTGCAGCTAAATGTAGTGACTACCATACAGGCTAAATTGTAGAAAACGTGAGCAATATCAGCATTTAAGTCAGCTTTCCTCACACATCTGTTTAGCAAATTAGCATTGATAAATAAACATCAATGTTTACAAGCAACTGTAGCACACCTTGCAGTGTTAGGAACTATGGCACTAACAGGTGCAGTGGCAGACAATACATTAGTTAAAAACAGAATTCCATTCTTTACTTGTTGCTATAGAATAACTTGATACAGAAGTGACTGTTACTAATTCAGTCACTTCACTGAGCTTGCACATGCATGACTGTGTGTTTGAGAATGCACTTGGGGTATTTGTGGGACTTCCTACAGCTGCTCTCTGTGCTCGAGCTCAGCATCTGCTTCCTCTGAGCTCAGATCAATGGAAGCCCTTTCCCAGCCATCCATCACGCATGTAATGGAGGCACAGGGTGCTAGCAGGGGGAGGGAAAGTCGCAGGGGGTGGAGGAGAGAATAGAGGGGGTAAAGGAGAGAGGAATGATGGGATGATAGAGTGAGTGCAGCAGAGATTTGGGATGTGAGGGGAGAGAAGGACTGCACAGGGGAGGAAATGCTCAAAGTGGGATAGAGTAGGATTATTTGTTGAGAGTACATGCATGTGTGGATGTGTTTCTCGGGGTGTGGGAGCGCATGCAGCGGTGCGGTTTAGATGTAGGTATTACGTGCATATGAATGTTTTCCCAGTGCGTGTGGTGTAGAGTATTTGCTTTAGCCCCCCACCCCCCCTTCCCCCGTCCTTCCCTGTTCTCTCACCTCTAATTGCTCCCACTCACAATCCCCCAGGAGAGGAGGCTCTTACGTCACTCGCCCTCTCTTTGCCTCTTCCCTCCCTCTTTGCTTCTATCCTTCATCTCTCTCCTTTCCCTCCCCCCTGTTTCTCTCCTCCCCTCAAGTGTAGCTGTCACATGATCTAGTCTAGTGTGAAATTACTCCCTTCCCTACTGTTCCCTCTGTCTTTCAGACCCTGAAGATGTTTTTTTTATAACCACTCCTCTTTGTTTTTCTTACAATGGCACTCCTCCATTTTTTAATCACTTGCTTCCTTCCCTCTCTCCCTCTGTGTCTCATCCTGCAGGTGTAATAATCGCACTCAGTGTGTGGTGGTGGCAGGGTCCGACGTCTTCCCAGACCCCTGCCCGGGGACCTACAAGTACCTGGAGATCCAGTATGAGTGTGTGCCCTACAGTGAGTACTGAGACCCTATCACCCACCCCCAACTCCTCCCCCCCAACACACCCCTCACCCCATTCACCAGCCCTTCCCATCCCTTCCTCTGCCCCGCCCCCCTCCTCTCCAAAAGAAAACCCTCAAAAATGACATTCTTACACTCACATGTGCACATTTGCTCTCTCTGGATTTTCTCAACACAATAAAAACAAAACAGTCACCCTCACCTGCTCTCTCTCTCTTCTTTTCTCTCTACACTACACACACACACAACACTAAACCTTTTTTCTTCATCGACAGAGTGACGCACCAGTAGCTGAGAGGGATTTTCACATGGGGGGGAGGAAGGTGCTTCACAAACACAGGTTCCGATAAGCACTTCACACACACACCTACTTGCGGATGGGGGGTCAGCCTCTATTGGCAGTCACAGCAGTGTAACGCACACCGGCCCACACTCATGCACTGATTAACCCGGGGCCACACCACTGCCTTTATCTGGCGCCACACACCTTTGCTGTCCCTCTGATTTCCAATAAAAATTAAAATTGGGATGCAGTGAGATTTTGAGGCGTGCGGATGAGGCGCGTTGTGTGCGCGCCACACCTCACAATAGGAATGTTAACACAAACAGCAAAGAGCTTATTTTAGACCACGCGACCCGGAGCACCACACATTTTAATGTCCCCATGGTAACGGCTGACTTCCTCACGGCACTGCTCAAAACTCTGTGGCAGGTGTGACATGCACACATGCCTGCACACACACACACAGTCACACGCTAAAGGGCGACACACAGTTGCTCCCCCCCCTCTTCCTTTCTGAGCAGTCACACAGCCAAAGGAGCAGACACAGCGAGGATTATATGGTGTGTTGAACCTTGCAATCTCATGTGAAAATCTCTGCTCAGTCTCCCCTCCACCCTCTCATGTATTATTACTCTGAGCATTGATCCCCTCACTGTGCAGGAGCACCTGGCTGGAGGGGAGGAGCTGTGGCGCTCCCCTCCACTGGGCAGGAAGGGGGTGGATTATGGGGGTATCACAGTCTGATTTGGGTGTCATTTATCAGGGAAGGGGATGGGATGATTGTCTCTACTTCTTCCCTCAGGTGCAGATGTACGGTGACCCACAGAGACCAAGCCTTTAACTCAAATTCTTCTTCTTTACTCCTCTTCCTCTTTCTTTCACTTCTTTTTCTCTCACTTCAAATCTTAAATTTTCCTTCTATTAATCTTTTTCCTACACCTTTCTGTTCCTTTCTTCTACTGTCTCTATATTTTTTTTCCACAGGTGGGACAAACATTCAAATATGCAAGGATCCAGGGACTTCCAAGCACCTGCCCTTCCTCTTCTTACAGCTGTTTCCGCCATCAGTTTAGCATATGAGGAACTATGTTGAGTCAGGTCACAGCTAACAGTAGGAAGGTTTCTTACATCTTCTTTCCACAGAATTTCAAATGGCAACAAGTGTCCTCCTCTTTTATGTTCCAAAGTCAGTCAGACTGACCCTGTTAGTTCTCTAATGGCCATGGTGTTTTTGTAATTGTCCATACAGAAGAGGGTCAGGGTAACTTTTGCTTAGCTGTACCTGCTTTCTTGTACTGCATTCTAACCTTGTCTTTTTCCCTCTGACTGCACATGGGAGCTTGTTCTCTCTCTGCGAGGCAATCAAAGGGATGATTAAATAGCTGCTGACTTGCATTTTTCCTCACCGTGTTTGAAAAAAAAGAAAAAAAATTGTTGATTGCATCTGAAGTGTGGCGCGGCTTAGAAAATTGGAAGCTGATCCCTCTATGATGAAAAGTCCCGCCTGTCTGAGGTGACAAAGAAGAGCCAATTACCCCTGTCCTCTGCCACTCTCCTCCGCCGAGCGCAGGATACCCACGCACACACCCGCAGGAAAACAAGCATGCATACACGGGTATGCACACACACACACCGCAGGCCATATTTGTGCTTGCCTGACAAACTAAATACGACCTGACACATTCAGACTCAGCGCTGGAACTGTTCATCCCAAAACCTAGTCACCGTCGCACCACATGCCGCTCAACTCGGCCACTTTTAATTACCAGGAGAGGGGGCGCGCCGCTCTCCTCAGTTCTGCCTCAGCAGAGATTTGTCAAGATTAATTGAATTTGCTGCTGCTAATCGCTCTGGTAATGCCCCATCGTTCACGTCTGGCTGGGAACGCTGGGCGCTCTGGTATCATCCTGAGCTGTTTTTTCATGGTCTGCACAAAAAAAAGGTGAACAATTGAGAGATGATCTGTAAAGGCTGTGTGTCATAGCAGCTGAGATGGCGCATGGCCATGTTGATGGCTGCGTGGGATGTTTGCATCTGACAGGGTCCTCTGTGTTGAGTGGCGCCTGTGTCACACGGGCGCCATGTTGCCAGTCACCTGAAACGGCAAGGTGACAGCCAGAGCTGAGCTGACACACCAAACACACACACACACCTCTGCTAGCTGGGCTCAGATAAGTGTGTGTATGTGTATGTGTGGGATCGTTTTGCCAAAATACAACATCAGCCATCAAGTCAAATCATATCTCATTGGGCCAAAAAGCCCTGCAAGGCCTCCCTGCCACGTAGCATTGTTTTTGCCATCCGGAACAGAGCAAGACAAAATGGCTCAACTGAACTCTCATTTCACACTGTCACATTCTGCTGTACCCTGCTGGATTCCATTAAGACATCACAGATCCACGGACACAGCTGCAGCATGTGTTTACCGCAGTGAGAACCCCACACTGCAGTCCTAACACAGATGTACAGCCAGCCAAATAAATTCAGAGAACTCCACCTGCCGCCCCCCATCTCTCTCCACCTCCTTCTCTAGGACACAGTGCTACATCATTATTGATCCTTAATGCTTTCCATTGGGGGCTTCCATGCTCGCCATGCCAGAGTCATTAGACCTACTGTTGTGCTATTTCATCAGCTGTGATTTATCTTGTTAATATGCACAATGCAGGAAGCACAGTAACTTAACTCCCTGTCCTCCACTCTTCTGTTCATATTTTGTTATCCTGCTGCTGTTTCACTTTATACAATTGATTCTTACTCGTAAATGTATTCAGCACTGCCTATTCATTACAAGACATTGCTTTTTTGGACACAAAGCTGCTGGAAATGATAGTTGACTTGTCAGGAAGAGTTTGTCAGTAGAAGGAATAAAGGCATTGTAATATGACAAGTTTTCAGGGGAGGAGAGGAAACACTTTGATGTAGCTGAAAATGAAATCCTATTAATATGTATAGGGACACTATTAGACGTGGGGCTCATAAATGTTTGGTGAATGTGAAGCAGGAGGCTTCGCTCAGGCTACAGGAAGGATTGACTCTTTACTGTGAGAAATGTAAAGTGTTGAGAGGAGAGAAGCTGGAGAGGACGCAGCAGAAGCAGGCTAAGTTATACTGCTATATGTGTGTGTGTGTATGTTTGAGAGTGTTGCTAGCTTTGCTCATTAGTGTGGGAGTAATTGATAGGGTTGTAGAGAGTGCTGAGCAGAGTGATTAAGGGGAGGGAGGGCAGCGGCTTATTTCTCAAAAGAGCCCTGAAAGAGAAATGTTGAGTGAATCTGACAAACAACCAAGGTGGCCTTAAACTAACCTCCAGCTCACTGTGAAGACGGTTTGATGAGTTTCTGTCTCTTCTCTCTGTGTGTGAGTGTTTGTGTATGTGTGTTTGTTTGTCCTTAGGACTGTGATGATCTTCTGACTCTGTTTTTCAGGTTAACCAAGAATAGAAGGAACAGAGTCTTCCATCTCCTTAAATTTTATTCTGTCTCCTTGCAGGACTGAAGAACTTTATTGCATTTCTGTCTCTTTCTCTGTCTCTTTCATCACACATCATTTTATTCCTGGAGGTCTATTTATGATTCCCCATACATGGAAGAATAAAACTCCATACACCACCATACACCAGCAGTGCATGATTGGGTTCCGGTGTCCCTGTGTGCCCCCCCGAGGATGAAAGCTCTGGACAGTCTGTGACTGGTCTCTCCCTGCCCTCTAACCTTGGAGCTAATGATAGTGCTCACAGTTGGTGGCAGCGATGTAACTGCCCCAGCTTCACAGGACTGGCTACTTTGCCATGTTTACCCCTTCAGGCAAAAAATGGCTTCCATTCCCCAGGTCTAGTTTGATCTCGGCTGTAAAATGATAAGTGATCAGTGTGGCAGCTGATACTGATGCTGCCTCTGCCGGGGTGCAAGGCCAACCCTCCACGCACAGCTCGGGCCGGTGCTGTTAACGGCCTTTTTGTTTTGCCTGCTATTTGTCTCTTTACATCTCTCTCTCACTTTTTTTTTCTTTCTTTTCGGGTTACCCGGCGAGGTGTCGTGACAGTTTCACAGGGCTCCCCAGGACATCAGACTTCCCAAGACACATACATGACAATCACGCTCGTAGTGGGGGTCCACCAGCCGTGTGCCTTTTGACACATCTCTCCCTGAGAGACATAAAGATCCACTAGCACGTCACTTGTGCCTTAGCACAGACAAAGGAGCGCCGACACTGTTATGTGAAAGGCGGAGCAGAGATCTGTGCCGGCAGACCTCCCCAGACGCTGCAACACGAGCGGGCTCCAGTTTCAAGGGAGCCACGCCTTACCTGCTCGTGTCAGCTGAGGCCTTAGTGTGACTCAACACACCAACCTATTGATTTGCGTGTGATGAGCCCGCTGTAGACATTTCTCTCATCTCTCTCTTTTGTTTCTGCTCTCTTTCCTCCACCCTCCCCTCTTCGGTTGTGTCTCTTGGTCTCTCTCTGTGTTTCTGAGGCGTTCCACTCTGTCAAGCCCTCCCTTTCCCCTGTTGTTTGTTCTCTTTTTCTTTGATGAGCCAGTCTCGGCCAGGAGAGCCAGCAGCTCCCCATTGATTGGACGGTCGATGGGTTGAGTGTTTTTGCTGGCTTCTATAGCGGGCATCCTGACTCTGTAAATTGAGCAAGGCCAAAAGCACCGCTTTCTTTAGATCAAGGGGACCGCTTTAATGTCAACACAGACTGTGCTTGGAGAGAGTAGAGCGGGATATCTCCGAAGTCAACTGGTCGCAGACAGACACACATTCACTTCCACCTCTTCATCTCCACCTCTATCTCCTTTCTTTCTTTGTTTACTTCCATAGCTGAAGATGCCTCTACCTCATTTTCTCTCTCCACCAGGTTCCTGGAGCTGCACCTGAGGGGAAGTGGGCAGGGGACGTGGCAATAAGATGGGTGGAGGTGGGGCCGAGAGTGTGTGGTTGGGGGTGGTTTGTGTTGTTTGGGGATTATTGATAAATCTGAAATGAAATGGAAATGGATTTAAACCCAGGTCAGGCCATTTCCCCTTCTCATTTTCCATTTAAGCCATCCTTTCTCTGAGTAGCCAACCATAACACAGACAGATAACTTGCTTTAAAAAGAAAGAGAGAGAGAGAGAGAGAGAGAAAGGACAGCGTTTTATTTAATCTCAATTTTCTCTTTTTTCCTGCACCTGTTTTTTCTTTCGTTCTCTTTACTTTCCCTCTCCCTGCTCCTTACTGTCTTTCTCTTTTATCTTTCTATCTCCTTCTTTCTCTTTTTTCCGATGCTTGAATAGAAGTGGATCAAAAAGGTAAAGACCACAATGAACATAACAACCACAGCTCGCCCCTTCCTCCCCCTTCCTCCTCCTTCCTCCTCCTCTTCCTCCTCCTACCTTGTCTACCTTCCTCAACCCATACTCCCTCCTAACCCAGCACCTTGTGTAGTGGTCATGTTTGCTGTTGAAATCCCTCCCTTTTTTTCTTCCTCTACCCTTTTCTTTCTATCTCTCTTTGTAACCAAAACTCTAAAATTCTTCTAGATTTCCTCCTTGGTTCTGATGACATCAGCCTAACCTGCACGCACGCACACAAACACGCACACACACACACAAAAATCATGGAAAGTCAGTCCAGAATCTATGAGAGATAAACGAGGAAATTAACTTCATTCCTTTCCTGTACCAAGTAGCACATCTCAGCGTAAATGTGCAGACCGCATACATTCATGTCGTTTTCTGGATGGCAAAGCTCTCCTCTTTTTTTCCATCCATTTCAGGAGCCATTTTCATCCTCACAGCGTTGCCTCACATACTTGACAATAAGACATTTCTCATTTCTCCAAAAGTGTTCAACTCATTCCGCTCTTGCAATTTATCTGTCTCTACAGATCTAAAAAAAAAATAAAATAAAAAAAGTTCTCCTCTCTCTCTTTACATTCTTCTTCTTTTCTCCATGCTGTATCTCCCCCCCTCTTTTTTAGTTTCTCAGGACAGAGTAACTAAAGTTTGTCAGATTGTTGCAGTATCCCATTTCCAGGTTCTTCAGTTTCCTTCTTTCATTCTGTTCGTTTTTATAACCATTTCCCATCAACCTGTCCCCTTTTCTGTTGTGTTTCCCCATCCTCTCCTTGTCTCTGTTCTGATTGGTTTATCTCTCAGATCACATCTGGCCATCACAAGCAGCCGCGGGCTCTTTTGAGCATCTCTTACACTCCTCTTACTCCTGTTCTTCTTTTCTTCTCTGCTTCTTTGTACAGTTTGTCACCACCTCTCTCTTTACTGCACATGCCTCCCCCCATACCTGTCCACATCACTCCATTCCTTGGTGTTTTTACGGAGAGGGGAAGGAGATGGGGGAGGGAGGGAGTGTCCCCTTCGCCTGCAGGGAGCGCTTCAGCTCAAATGCTTTCTTTGATGCAGCCAACCTCGCCACAAGCACTCCTAAACAACCCCCAATCAGCATGGACAAGCACCTCAATCACAAGCTTCTTAAAGTGCAAAGGCAGACCTGACCCGTATCCAAGGTCAGGACGAGAGCAGCAGCATCACTTTCAGCTTTCCAATGAGCCCCTCCCCCTCTCAGGGCCCCACCCTCATCTCTCTCTGAACCCCCCGCCCCCCCTCTGCTTACATCTGTCTTGGTCTCAGCCATTTCCCTGCCTGGCACCATGGCTGGATCCATATGTTGGAGGAATTAACTCCTATAGAGGTTGACATTAACTGGTTTATGGACCTTTTTCTGTCGTTGTGTCCATGGCTTTTCATTAACATGGATCATTGTCTCACATTTTTCTCCCACGGCAAGCAGCCATTTTAGCTCCCTCTCCCTGCTTGCAGTGGAATAGAAAGAGTCAAAGCCCTCCTCCACATCCTCCTCCTCCTCCTCCTCCCTCTCCCTTCTCCTCCACCTGCTCCTGCTTCCACCTCACCTTACTAGTTATATTTATTTACTACTCTTCCTCCCACTAACACTAAAATGAAAACCCCTCTCCTCTGTGTGCACTCCTGCCCATGTCCACCTTAATCCATTCCTCCACTGCTGCTAATCACACTTCTCTGTTTATGGCTGAATTGATATTCCAGTATTGTGTCAAATTAATCTTCACCGATTGATCAGCTGATTGACAGATTGGGTTCGGGATGATGTGCAACGCGTGGTGATGATGTCACTGTTCAATGAATGTCCAACACTCTACCTATTGTCAGGCTATTTTAAGACTCTGTCAGCCGCCTCTCCCATCCTTTCATTCCCTTTTTCCCTTTTCTCACCTTTTTCTGATGACAGTCTAGCGGGTACACCACCCACATCGTTGCAGTATTTCCTTTATTACTGGTGACAGGACCAAACAAGTGTTTTTCTTACCTCCAGTTTATTTGCTTTTAAAGGAAAAGAAGCAGTGTTAGACTACTGTACACAATCCCAGTGTTGCCATGGCAGGTGGGGCGCACACAAGGACAGAGCCATCACTCACACCAACTGCTCTCTACATGTGATTTGGAAAAGTGAGAGGGAATAAGTGAGAAAGCACAAGTGCATTGTGTGACAGGAAAATACAAAGAATGGCCATGAATGGAGAAAGAGAGGAAAAGTGGTTGCTATAGAGACGATGAGTCAGGCAGCATCCCCTCATTAGGAATGACCCACCACACACTAGCACAGTCATGTGACTGAGGCAGCGCAGACACCCTTTTTTTCCATGGCAGGGAGGAGTGTGTGAGGGTTGACTGTGCATGTAGAAGTCAATGCATTGTTAGAGCCAAAGAACAGAGAGGTGAGTGAGTAAAGCAGGTGGTCATGAATATAAAACACAGCCAGTGTCAGGGACATTATGGAGAGACAGTATCTCTGGGAGACCTGATTCAGAGCAGGAGGGAGGAGGGGGGGTGCATTTAGGGTAGTGGCAGGCTGATGTTACAGCCATGCAGGCTTGTTGTTACCTCTCGAGCCTCTTGGTCTGGCAGTGCAGGGTATGTCCCTCTGTCTGCAGCCTGTAGCCTCTCCAACAGTGTCCCGGTCAACTTTCCTGTCATTCAGTGTCAGCTTCACACCAAGGCAGATAAGACTAAGCTTTCAGTGCACACTATCTCTTGCTGTTGCCCGCTTTTGGTCTCAGTGAAGGGTATTCTCTGGGGTGAATGTTGATAAAGGTGCCAGTTTGACACCTGCCTCTTCCACTGCCTGGACAGTACGTGCATTGTCTGAGACTGTGTGTGTCCTAAGTGAGTCTGTGTATGGCTGTTTTGTGTTTTTACTCCTCATAATCTCCATAAAAGGAAGCGGAAACACATTGGAAACCCCTCCCTCCTCCTTCCTTATTTCTCTCCTCCTCTCTCTGTCACTATTTGTCACTCCTCAGCAAATTAACTCACTCCTAATTCTCATTTCACAGGAAATAACCTATTTACTCTCTCTTACTCCACTCTCCTCTTTCTCTCTCTCTCTCCTTGTTTGCACACACAGAACACGCTCACATCCTTTTTCACACTTTCCTCTCTCTTTCTGCTTCTTTGTCTCTCTGAACTGCACACATGCATACCCACACACACATACACAAACACCCACATATTCACTAAGACACACCTACATACACTAATAGGCTAATGAATGCACCGGCATACCATCAGGAGACACACTCATGCACACACACACACTAACCCTTAAAGCCCATTAACCATCCAGCATGGATGCGGGGTACTGTGCCATGCTCCATTCTGCCCCCTGCTGCCTGTTCGCTGCACCTGCCAGTAACAGGTGGGGGATTCAATTAGAGCAGCATGCTCTCAGCAGTCAGTCCTGTGAGCACGCCATGACTGTGGACTGTACTGGGCAAAGGCTTGGGCCAGCAGAGCCCTCAGATCCCTGTAGGTAATACAAAAAACAAAAACAAAAAAAGGGGGGGGGGGCATTTTAGAAACAGCTGCCAACCATTGGCAGGGGGTGTTTAGATCATCAAAGTTGAACATTAACCATCATTTTGACGCTGTCACATCAAACATGAAGCAGATGACAACAAAAAGAAAGAGTCTAAAATTAGCCGAAAGCTGTCAGCATTCACTTTTAATTGCGTTATCAGTCGATCACAAATGGGTGCTACACACCAGTGGGAGACATTTGCTGTCATTTCCTGGAAAGTTGTGAAGCTTTCATCTTTATTTATTCCAGCCTCATATTGACAAGTAACAGCTGACCTGTGCCTGTGAAAGGGATTATAGAGATAAATAGTCAATTATTATAGTGGTATTTCCCAGTTTGTGTAGCGGTAATTGGCATGCTAGAGTATGATAGCTACAGGCTGGGCTTTAATCCCTGATAAGGTAAGTTTCATTAGCCATCTGCCTAGTTTGTAGGGTAAAGAAGTGCTCTGTCTGTGCTGCCTAGTGATTTCACTGGGATCATCATGACTCCAAGATTTCCATCCGCACCCAAACAGGAATTAATCTATCTATCTCACATAATCCCAGATGGCTCCACTACAGATAACCTGCTCAAGCCAGACTAGAATAATGCTTAATCTCAAGCCGTATGGCTAATGCTTAATTCCTAATGCCTAATACCTCATTCATACTGTGGTCATAATAGCCTCTTGTACTACAGACTGTACAGCTAAGGTTTGGCTGCTCTGGCTTCCCAATCACCCTTCACAGTGAGGAGAGAGAGAGAGAGCAAGAGAGAGAGGGAGAGGCAGAAAGAGCTGGTAAACAGGAAGGCAGGCGGTAAGGCTGGGGAACGCAGGTTAGAGTTAATGAAGCCCCCTAGGCAGGGTTTGCAGGGTGTGAAGCGTGGCCGATGTTGCTGTTTGGCCTGTAAGTGTGTGACTGTGCATGTGTGTTGCAGCCTGGAGGCTGTTGATGAGCCCCTTTGACACCGGGCCCACCCAGCGACCAGTTCATTAGAATAAACCGGCACACACAGATCGCACCAAGGGGAGAGAAAAGAGGAGAACATGGAGGAGGAATTCAGGGGATGACAGACTGCACCGCAGTGTTATTGGGCTGATGAGCCTAAAAGAGTACAGACTGCTGCCAATTTAGAACATGGCTGGAAGGTTAGGTGCAATAATGAACAGAAGTGTTTTTGGGAGGACACTGTGGTGGGCACAATTTAATGGGAGTAAATTGTACTGCTGTGACAGTTTTGGAGCCATTGCTGTTCGTCTCTGTCTCTCACCTGTACTGTATATTGTGGCCAGTCACGACAAGGTTTGACAATCATTATCCTAACGAGCCTTAGGTTGTATGTCACCATCTTGGTAGTTACTTATAACAAAGGTGTAAAACATAAGCTTGCAATCTGAGTGGGCATCCACCTGTCACTCAAAGGGGCCATGCCCTTATTTATAAAAGGGATATCAGGCTGTTTATGTCTTTTGTACATTGGATAATGTATGTCTATAGGGAGTGGCTCACTTTTGGATATTCTGCATTGTAGGCTAATACATTCTGTTTCCCACTGGATGTTTGCATGCATGTTAATATGTATTTCTCTAGTAGGTCATTCATTCTGTGACAGCAAAAGAATAAGCATTGCATGTCTGTTTTCCCTCGTCCTTTATTCTACCTTGAGGCAGAGCATTCCTGGCTTTGTTTATGGGTCACCTACATGCAGAGCCTTGCTGTTTGTTTCTCTATTCACGGTACTATTGTACATTTGAGGTAGTGTCCTACTTGCTACCCATTACAGCCTTTGTTTGACATGTTTTGGAGAATGGTGTTAGATTTAACTGTTGCTCTAAATATTATTTTGCATATTTCATTCACCCACATTAATATTTGCACAGCAAACACCTCAGGCATCAGTGCTTTTGAGCAAATATTTTGGTTCGACAATAGAGCATGACAAGACTCCTTCTTGTGAAGAGTCTGTACTCAGTGTTTGTTTATGCCTGAGCTTGATTAGATTCTTGTTTGGCTGCCAGTGTCTATCCCTGCTGGACCCCTCAGACAGAACTGGCTAATTCCGGAGTGGCCTGCAGCACCACAGATCACCAGCCGCAGCAGCAAAAAGAGAAAGCTGGATTTCCTGAAGTAACTCCTCCATCTATCTGTTGCTATTCTCCTCCTGCGCCAGACCCCATGCAATATTCAAGACAGTTTGAGCCTAGACTGATCCATCACTCTAACAGTCACGGTGTGACAGTGTGTGTATGTATGCATGTGTGTGTGATCTCCTTGTGTGTGCATCCGTTGTGTGTGACCAAATGTCCCTGCAGTGTCCAATTAGTTCAGAGATTCATTCAATCATGAGGTGACCAGCAGGTGGACGCTTCTGTCGCAACCCTGAGCCAAAGAGTCACATAAATAAACTGGCAGAGGAAAAGGTGGGGACTCCTCAGCTGTTTTTTTCTGTAGTCCCTCCAACTCTCTCTCTCTCTCTCTCTCTCTCTGTGATGTCAGAGTAGGCGAGGGTGCCAGCAGCTTTCCTCATAGATCACCTGACACGCCCGTTGGTCCCAGAGCGCTCTCTTTGTCAGGCAGGGACACACGGCGTCAGCTAGCCAATTTACACCAGTCCCCAGTGGATGACCTCCACCTGCCTAAAGTAGACATCCTCCATGTGTGTATGTGTGTGTGTGTATGTGTAAGGCCTCCCATTTGTTGTTGTGTGTGCATCCATGTCTGTTCGAAATATGTCTGGAGTTGTGTGTATGTTTGAGGCGGCAAATGCAGAAGAAGGGGCGGCCCAGCCAACCTCATATCTTTACCCCAGGATGCTTTTTTTTCTCCTTTGAGGCATTACTCTTGACTGAGAGCCAAAGTACTAATAAAACAAGTTCCACAATTACTGTTTTACCACCCAGTGGCACAGCAAAGAAGCCGAGGCCTTTGAAATTGCACAATCAAATAAAAACTAGGCCAAGATAAATTAGATTAGAGACTACATCTGAGCCACGGCAGCAGCCAGAAATCTCCCATTTATCATATTCAAACGTTTTCCGACCACAATGCTGAAGTTCTACAAATGAGCTTTTATATGTTCCTTCATTTTAACTCTGATAATGTTCCTCACCTTACTCCCATCCCCCCCCTCCACCTATTTTTTCACTCTTTTTAAATTCAGCTTCTACTCACATCTTTCTTCCATGTCTCTTCCTCCTCTTCTAAATTCTATGATCTTTGACCTTTTCCCATTTCCTCTCACCCTCTACTGCCATCTACATGATAGCTTTCATTTTTGCAATGCTTCTTTTTCATTTTGTGCCCACTTTTCCCCCCTCCCTCCTGTGCTCCAGTATTTGTGTGCCCGGGAACGCTCCTACGGGTACAGGTGCCCAGCTCTCAGCAGGAGGCGGAGCACCAAGCGGGGGCTTGGTGTAAGGACCCGCTGCAGTCCGGGGACCGTCTCTATGTCATGCCCTGGACCCCCTATCGCACCGACATGCTGTACGAGTATGCCTCCTGGGAAGACTTCAAACAGAACCGAGCCACCACCACCTACAAGTGAGTGCGCCTCCCACTGTCTGGGATGATCAAATGGCTTCTGCTGCTGTATTGATTTATTGGCTTTTGATGTGGATATGGATGGTGTTCGCAGAATGGTCCCACTGCGGTGACTGCGTGCTCTCCATGAGGCCATCTTCTAGGACTGTGCCATGCAGAGTACATAAATTGATTTGCTCATGCAGATGTCTTCATCACTCATTGTGTTCTCTTCCAATAGGCTGCCCAACAGAGTGGATGGCACAGGCTTCGTTGTGTACGACGGTGCGGTATTTTACAACAAAGAGCGCACGAGAAACATAGTTAAATATGACCTACGCACGCGCATCAAGAGCGGCGAAGCCATCGTAACCAACGCCAACTATCACGACACTTCACCCTACCGCTGGGGAGGGAAGTCGGACATCGACCTGGCCGTGGATGAGAACGGCCTCTGGGTGATTTACGCCACCGAAGCCAACAATGGACGGCTGGTGGTCAGCCAGGTGGGAGAGCAGCAGTGTGCAGAAGGGGATGAGATTATAAATAGAGGAGTGGATTATATCAAAATCTCATCTGACTAGTCAGGCAAAAGGTCATATGTCACAAATGAATAACCTACTATTCAGATTACACTGACAGATGAGATCAAATAAAGGTCGCATGAACAAAAGTTAGGTCTGAATTTAAATCCCATCATGTCAAAGATAATCTTTTCTTGTAAGTTTTTATTTGCTTTGTTCTAGCTGTAGAACCTGGTAATCTGTAATCTGCTCACTCAGCAGTTTCAAAATATGATCCATCTCTGTAAACATTTATATTTTCATAATGCTATTTAATGTCATTGTTTAACAAACAAAACTGCAATCAATGAACGTATTGTTCACTGAGATGGGTCCCATTTATTATCACTATCTTGACCTTAGCAGGAAATTGTTTGTCAAATTGTATAAGTTGAACTATCCATCTAGACTATCAAACCCTGCAGGAGCTATTAGAGTGTGGAAAAATGGAGCGAAAAAGTAATAAAGGATAAACTGATCACTTTCATCAAGAAATTGTTTGGTTTCTGTGGAGTTTTTATTATACTTCCACACAGAGGTCTTTATTAAGCCTCCACTTTCATTGCATAATTTAGGTCTGAAGCCAAAAACAAAAACAGAACTCTCTCCTCGAGTTTTCTAGACTCATTCTTCATTCCTGGTTCTGCATTCCCTCCTTGCAGGTGAACCCATACACCCTGCGCTTTGAAGGCACCTGGGACACCAGCTTTGACAAGAGGATGGCATCCAACGCCTTCATGGCGTGCGGTGTGCTTTACGCAGTGCGCTCTGTCTACCAGGATGACGACAGTGAGGCAGGCGGCGACTTGGTGATGTACGCCTACAACACCAACCGTGCTCGTGAGGAGCCTGTCAACATCGCTTTTCCTAACCCTTATCAGTACATCTCCTCCGTGGACTACAACCCACGAGATAACCAGCTTTATGTTTGGAACAACTACAATGTGCTGCGCTACCCACTGGAGTTTGGACCACCGGACCCCACCACAGGTAAGGAGTGAGGTCACAGAGAGCACAACAGCTGGTGATGTGTGCATCATTTTTATTATTTTGTGTTTTAACTGTTGCAACAAAATGTGTGTATTTTATATTCATTCATGTCTAGAGACAGGTATTGCTGCATCATAGTCTGCCTATACTCCTAGTTAATCCAAATACAGGTAAAGGAGGTGGTACACAAGCTGAGCTGTGGTGGGTGGGTACCTATTTAAAGATGCCACACCCACAATTATATGAAATTTTAATACAATTAAAATGTTATATAATAATTCACCCCTGTAAAGCTGTCATGAAAAAGGGACTACATAAATTAATGAAGGTGAACCGTGTGTTTGCCCAGTGTTTGTTTGACACTTGCAGTAATTGCAATAATTGCAGTAATACCCACCATGTAAATAATGACTGTGCTGTAATACAGTACATGAGGACGCCTCTTGTTTGATCAGGCAGCTGCACGCAGAATGTGTTTATCTGACATTTGGACACCTCAGATATCAAATCATTACGCTGCCATCAGCAGCCATAGTTACAGCAAAGAACAGCCTCTCAGGTATGACTGCTGCAGCACTTCATATCAACTTCACTGTGTCATGGATAATGAAAAAGTCGTGAAATGATAAGGGGTGGGGAGGGAGGATGAAATGAGAACGGCACACCGCATTTTGGCAGTCCATCAGTTTGAGAGGGCGGTTTGGATGTACTGTATATCTGAGCTGCACAAAGGCCTGTATGAAGCTGGGATTAGGCCCAGAGAGAGGCGAGGCAGAGACAGACTAGCGCGCTGACTCTGCGTTTGATCAGTTAGGATTTTGTAGTTGTGATGTGTTGCTTTTATCTTCGCATTAGGTTTGGTTGTTAGTGATGGTGACTTCTCTGATGCATTTGATAAATTATTTACTTCTTCTCCCTGACTTGTGATGATGCTTTCTGTTTATCCTCTCCGCAGAGAGCAGGCTTTGCGGGGCTCAAAGAAGTATTTGTCACCCCAATTATTGTCAGACTAACTTTTGAACTCTGCTTCTGAGAGACATCTTAAATGTGTCCTTCATTCTCTTGATCTGTTTTTGGCTTTTGCTGCTCCTTACATCCTCTTCAAATCTCTGCTTCTCATCTCTCTCTGAATTACTTCAGGCCCTCTGACCACCACCCAAGCGACCAGTACTGTTGCAGCACGGCCGTTCACCTCCAGCGCCAGCCCCTCTACCGCCCGGCCCCTGGCTCCAACCTCACGTCCAATTGGCTCCATCAACAAACATCCTGATCTCCGACCAATCACAGCCACCGTGCCCGTCACCCGCCGGCCACCCCGTCCTCCTCAGGGCCCGGAGCTGCAGTTCTGTGAAGCCAAGCTGGTCCGGGGAGTCCAGTGGCCATCGACACTGCGAGGAGAAACAGTGGACCGTCCGTGTCCCAAAGGATCCCTCGGTGAGAACATCTGCACGTGTCAATTATGTGTTCACTCACGCTGCATGTCTTCCATGCTCTGTGATCAGCATGTTTGTGCTCACACTTGTTTTTTTCCACTGTTGTCTCCTTCTCCGTCCCACCAGTGGGCGCAGTCCCCAAGGACTGGCAGATGAAAGCTCGTCCTCCACAAATGAAAGGCTCATCTCCCTCAGAAACAGAGCTGATTGAAAGTGGCGAATAATGAAATGAAAGCCAGACAACACAGGCTTCACCTCCCTTCATGCTGGCTCCTATACTCCTAAACATCCAGCCATCAAAAAACAAAAACTCTCTCTAGTCGCAGAAAAAAGCCATCTTCCTCCATCTTCCTCTCCAGCGCTGTTTTCTTTATGTTCTTCCTGCGTTAAATTAGCAGCTGGCTTAATTGCCTCGTCTTGGCAGAGCCTCTCAAACCTAATCTTTGGTCGATGAAGGAGAGTATAGAGAAAAAGGAGGATGAAATGCAGCATCACATCTGCTCTGATCCTTCCATGACTGTGAAGCCTTCCTGCATTGTCTCTGGTTCTCTGTCTGTGCTGCTCTTTTCTCTGCCTTGTCATTGCGACTTGATGTTAGTTATTTGTGTAAGGAGCAGCGGATAGGTGCGTCGCCGGTTTTATCCCTGCATGGTGTCCTTTCTCTGAACCCTCATAATGGGAACAGAAAAGCCTAGCAGGAAGGCGCTCCCCTTCAGGTGTTTTTATTTGACAGTGAGGGATCATAGCTGATGTCTTTGGTGTGTGACTGTGTGTACAGTGTAAGCGTTATGTGCTCAGCGAGCATATGTTCTTTTTTTCACCTACCTAACACTCTATTATTTAGCCCATTTTCTTTCCTCTTCCTTCCCACTCATCTTCAAATACTTTGAGTATTGCATTTTTAAAATTCATTTCTCCTCCTCTCCTCTACTCTCTTCTTTAATTGTAGATAATGCCCATTAACTCTCCATCACTCCTCTCCTGTTTCTTCTTCCTCCTGCTCGTCTCCAGGCATTGCGTCGTTCCAGTGCTTGGCGGACCAGGTCATGTGGAACCCACGGGGTCCTGACCTAAGTAACTGCACCTCCCCGTGGGTCAACCAGGTGGCCCAGAAGGTGAGACCTGGAGCCATACCCCCTGACCACTGTCTTGCCCCCAGCCGGCCTCTCCTGTCCACCTCCACACACACATTAGCATATCTCTGAGGTCTTTCGGCTCTTAGTTAATGATTTTAAATTTTCACTAATATACTTTAATTACAGCAATGAGTTTTTTTTTAATCGAGCTAAAGGTCTTAAAGCCCACAAATAATTTCATTTGGTTTCACCTTGGTCAGTCTGATCATTTAGTAGGAGACGTCCTTGATTATTTATACGCTCAAACCAGTGTCTAACTTTCTGTTTTTTAAAGTGTGTGCATGTTTTTCAAGGATTAATGGCAACTCTCTTGAAGGATCCATTATAGCTTCAAATCAATTGTAATTGCAAAGACAGGTTGCCAAGGGTTTCATTTGAAAGTGAAACAGAGCATTTTTGTGCACAGATGGATTAAATTAAAGAGGGAATGTGATTTAGGGAGGTGCATTTAATAGAACACCCATGGCGCTGCCGTGTTACTCAGGGATAACATGTCAGAATGGCAGCTGAATGTATGGCTACACGCTGTTAAAGCATCCCAGGACTGTACATTAGCAGTTGAGGCTATTAGTAGTCAATGTATTATATAATAACAGCAGCACTGTCCTACAGTGTTTACAGTTTTCTTTGCGGGATAGGATCAAACCTTACTGTGTTGCTGGTGGTTTTAGTTTAATAAAATTTTTATAGGCTCCAGTAAATATATATTTTTCTGAAAAATGACCCCACAGTCGTGTAATTCTAACATTGTTCAATCAATCAAACCTTATTGGTATAGCACGGTTTGGCCTGGTTAATGCAGTTCAGACTATGTGAATGACTAATAAGCTGCTGATGTGGAAAATAATAAGGTGATTTTAAAATTAGGTGAAATAATACATAATGCAAAATAAAAAAAAGATAACAGGCTTAAACAGAAGTTTTATGAAAGAATAATACTAATAATTAGAAGAAAATAAAAAAACTGAAAGGTTAGAAGAAGAAGAAACAGAAAATGCATAAATGGAAACTTTTTGACACATTGTACAATCTATAATCTTATACTGTGTTTGTTCACATGCAGATAAAGAGCGGCGAGAATGCCGCTAACATTGCTGGTGAGCTGGTGAACCACACGCGGGGTCGGATCCAGGCTGGAGATGTCAGCTCTTCCGTACGGTTGATTGAGCAGCTGCTTGACATCCTGGATGCCCAGCTTCAGGCCCTGAGGCCCGCAAATAAGGAGTCACCAGGACGCAACTTCAACAAGGTAGTGTAGACACACATACACACACAATGTGCTGTAAAATCCAAGCATCAAAAAAGAGAACTGAGGTTAATGTCAATTTAACCCCCTAGTGCACATGCAAGGTGCGGAGAGTTTTTAATTTACAGTTTAGTGGTTTTACTTCATGCTTTGTTTTCTTCCAGTTCCAGAGGAGGGAGCGGACCTGTCGGGCGTACATCCAGGTAGCTTTTCCCTTTTATCTGCCTACTTTACATGCCCGTGGTGTAGGACTGCTCTGTGACTTAGAATAACTGAGGGAAGATAAATCCTTGAGCGGACTAGCTTGGTGGATGAGATTCCTTTAGCTCAGTGCTCTGTATTATGATTGATACCGCCTTTGGAATCATCACTTACAGAATTTCTAGTTTGTGCTGAAGATCAGTGTGAGGAGGACTTGGAATAAGTCCGCTGATGTAGTATTTCCCAAACAGTCAATGCTGGTGTACATATATTTGAATATGTGTTCAGCTAATGAAGAAGTCATCTGCACTGTGATGTAGTTTAAACTTACAACCCTGGCCTTGGCCACATTGTGTTGCCAAATAATGTACAATATATTTCACTCTGATAAAATGTAATTTGACTATAGCGTGAAATGCGACAATCTGTTACTACAGCCTTCTGTGCTTTTTTCAATATTTGTGCAATATCTGTGCTTCAGAAAGCAGTAATCTAATATCATGAAAATGCCTTGTGTATGCTCCTTTGTAATGATGAAATGCGGCACTCTGCAGAACACAGTCTTTCATGTGTCCTGACCTGTCTGCAGCGCACTGTAATATGACCCCAACATCTTCTCATCTCACTTTGTGCAAGATGAATGTAAAGGCTGCTGTGTCGTATGTAACTGTACCGTTATTATTATTATTTTTATTATTTCTTTTTTCCTCACTCGCTGCTGCACTGATCTAAGGATAATACACGCTCTGTATGTTTTTTTTCCCTCGATATTGCAGCTAGGGTGCATTTTGATGCTAAATTCATTTTCTTAACAGCAACGGCCTTTATTCCACACAGCAGTCAATCCTTCATTTTGAGAGGCCTGAGCAAGAGAATTACATGATTCATCAAGCAGGCTACTCCAATAAATTGGATAGCAGATACAACCATCAAAATTGCCATTAAATGAATTGTAAGTGTGAAATAGAATGGTAATATGTCTGACATAGGACAGTAATAAATGTAGTGCACAGGAGTGGTGAGTTCCTAGAAATTACAGTAGAATGCTTCTCTTTGAAGAGCTCACTTTGCAACGCAATACACAAAATGTGAGCTTGCCGTGAGGGTGATGAACAAATAAGGAAATAACCGGTAATTACTTAATAGCTAATTAGTAGCTAATAGCACTTCCTGAGAGCTGAATGATAGAAACAATGTTAATGAACCAGTGTATAATAATTAGTATTAGGATTTACCCAGGATTGGGTGCTAAATGACACAATACTGATAAGCAGTAGTCAGATTGTGCTATTATGAGCGTGTCATTCGCTTGTGTGCTATTCAATTCAGTTCAGTTCAATTCAATTTTATTTGTATAGCACCTTTTACAAGCAAAATTGTCTCTAGGTGATTTACAGAAACTAAGAGCCCGAACCCCCAAGCAGCAGTGGCAACTGTCTCAGTATTTAGTACAATACAATCAACATTACCTCACCATTACATTACTAGACATTATTGTGTCTACACATCCTGTAGAAGTGACAGAAAAAAAGTGTACCTAAATATTGCCTGGTATGTGTGTATTATTTTGTGCACCACATTGTTGACAATGAAAAAGCAAATGCAAAAGTGACCAGTTTGAAATGCATTCATTCATTTTATATCTGTCAAAGTGAGTCTGATGTGCTGCAGTGCCAACAATTTTTACTGTGTAGCAATGTTGTTTTTTCTAAAAGTAACTCTCGAAGCCAAAACTGTACTTTTTGTGTGAAACAGAGTGAAAAGGAAAAGCGCCAATCCACTGTGTTTACTTCAACACAAACCAAAAAAACAGAGCTGAGTAACACTAGAAACACAAAAACCAAAAAGGTCATTGAGGTGGTGCTCAGACCTAAAATCACAATCAAACATCTGAGAGGATGCTGCAGGTATGTCACCATGACAACCAACCATGATGGGGATTAAAGTCATTAACAGGTTTCTCTTGTCTCTGCTTAAACTCACTGGACTGACTACATTAAGTTTTCCTAATACATAACAAGAAACATGGGCTTACATGCAGGGTCATAGCAACAATTTCTTTACACATATATGTTTATGGTATAAGATTGCTAGCACTAATGCTGTGCCTCCTGCATGTGCCAGGCGGTGGTGCAGACTGTGGACAACTTGCTCCGTCCTGAGGCTCTGGAGTCGTGGCAGGACATGAACAGCACAGAGCAGGCTCACACTGCCACCATGCTTCTGGATGTCCTGGAAAAAGGAGCGTTCCTGCTGGCCAACAACATGTATGGGAATCGATTCTCTGACCGAGCACCCAGCATCGGTAGGAAATCATTTTTAATTCGAAGTTTTTAATTAGAGGTAGCCATATGGATTTGTTAAACTGTGCTTTTCGGTGCTTGTTTGACAAAAAAATTTCCCCATGCTGCCATCAGATCTGGAGGTACACGTTGTAAACACAGAGATGGACCTGCAAGATTTGTCCTTTCCACAGAATTACCCCAGTGACAGCGTCATCCAGCTCTCAGCATCCACCATCAAGCAGTACAGTCGAAACGGTTAGTGCCCGCCACTCCTCCCTCCCCCCCCCCCCACAACCAAAAAATAGCACTGTCCTGTGCAGCCCACTTTCTTTTGTTTCCATTTGCATTTTCATGCAAGCTTAAAACAATCTGCATACACTTGACTAAGTTATTGGTTCATAATAATAGGCTAATCAGATTAACAAAAGCGCTGAGACAATTTCTTTTCTTGATGGTTTCTTAACAGCAGTCTTAATAGAATAGCTGGGGAGGCGTGTAGATTACAATCGGCCCCAGTCTGACAGAGCAATCTCAGCACTCCCTCTCTTCTCTCTTCCCCATTCCCTTCCCTCGCTTCGTCTCTCCACCATCTTATCCCCCTCACCCATCTCTCTTACCCCCCCTCTGTCATCCTCCCGCTTCCTCCTCCCTGTCGCTCCCCTCCTCCTAGCGTGGACCCTTTTCTGTTTTCTGTCTCCGCTCGGCTCTGCAGTGGGAACGAGATTAGAATGATTGAAACAAACGCACATGAAATATTCATATGGAATAATAAGAGATCTGTGAATGCTTGAGGGATGAATGTTCCATTGCCCTCCACATTAAATCTCGCTCTCTTCCACCAGTCAAAATGAAACGGTCCTTACCATCATTCTAACCTTCACTAACTCTCTCTCTCTGTCTCCCTTTCACTCACCCTGTCACTCCCCACTCTCTGTCTCTGCCACTCTTGCACCCATTACCATATTATCCCCCCATTTCTGTACTTGGCCTTTCCCCCCTTCCTCCCCCCCTTTACCATTCTTTGTGTTTTTTTCCTTCTTATTCATGCAACATCTGCTTTGTTTTCACTCAATCTTCTCCTGTTTAATCTCTGCGTCTTCTCTGATGTGCAGGACAAGTGAAGGTGGTGTTCATCCTGTATAAAAATCTTGGGTCGTTCCTGTCCACTGAGAATGCCACAGTAAAGATGGAAATGGACGGACTGAGCCATGACAGAAAGCAACTGGCAGTCAACTCGCATGTGATTGCTGCCTCCATCAACAAAGAGTCCAGCAGGGTGTTCCTCACTCAGCCTGTGGTCTTCACACTCAAACACCTACAGGTAGCCTGTCCTTCATCCTGATGCACAAACACCCCCCTAGCCCTCTCCTCCATCCCTCTCTCCATTCTCTTTCTGTGCAGCAGGACAACTACTACACTCCGAACTGCTCCTTCTGGAACTATTCCGAGCGCTCTATGACAGGCCAGTGGTCATCCCAGGGCTGCAGGCTGCTGGAAACCAACAACACGCACACCACCTGCTCCTGCAGCCATCTCACTAACTTCGCCGTGCTCATGGCTCACCACGAGCCCGATGTAAGTAAACAAGGGGGTTGGCAGAGGCACGGGTGAAATGGAAAGATGGGTAATTTATTCAGACGTGTGAGCATTAGCGTTCGCTCACTCTTAGTCACACACCCTCTCACACATGCACATTAATGCTCCCTCTCAAGGCTGACAAGCTCTTTGTTTAGAATTTTCTCTATTCCTTATTTCACTCCGACATTCAGGGAGGCACTGGCGTACAGATTCATGTCCCGTACTTCAAGCTGACACTCACATGAATTTGAATGTCAGTTTTTTTGTGTTTTTAACATCCCGTCTCTTGTCTTTACACTTTAGCTCCTTGCATATATTTACAAATATTAAAGAAGCCAATTTGGCTCTGTCTCTCCTCTCCCCTGCTGTATCCCTCCCCCTATTGTTTCTACTGCTTATCTCTTATCCCGCTATTCTTCCTTCCAACACTTTGTCTTAAATTTCTCCCTTTCTATGTTTCTGCTGCTTTAACGTCCACCTCTAATCCCTTCGTTTACCTGTCTGTACCAGGGCCGGATGCACGAACTGATCCTTTTTGTGATCACTTGGGTGGGGATTGTCATCTCACTAGTGTGCCTAGCTATCTGCATCTCCACCTTCTGCTTCCTGAGAGGCCTGCAGACTGACCGCAACACCATCCACAAGAACCTCTGCATCAACCTCTTCATCGCCGAGCTGCTCTTCCTCATTGGCATAGACAAGACAGAATATCATGTGAGTCTGTAGACACACAAACAATTCAAGTTTATTGCTTAAAGTGCAGAAATTGAGTGTATTGCAGAGAACAATGAGCTCCAAATGACAAAAAATATAGAACAGGTGTTAACATGTGTTAATGTACAAAGTTTTTATACATCTTTGACAGTATCATGCAAAGTTACAGCATAACACAGGCAACTTTTCAAATTTTTTATTGAGTGACTGTGAAACTAAGATGGAGGCAGTGTTACTCTATAAACATTTTACTGTATTGAGGAATGAATTATCACTCAATAATATACACAGAGCCAGTCACCCAGGGGGCAGCTTTCATTTTTCCCCTGCAGTCAAGTACTACAACTACTGTTCTGTCCTCTCCTGTTTTTCAC
The DNA here is from genome assembly GCF_900634625.1 of Parambassis ranga. Classification (NCBI taxonomy): domain Eukaryota; kingdom Metazoa; phylum Chordata; class Actinopteri; family Ambassidae; genus Parambassis; species Parambassis ranga. The sequence goes on from NC_041029.1 coordinate 12,342,241, forward strand.
TCAGCAATGCCTTGATCTGGTTTCTTTTTCTTCATCCTAATATTTTCATCCTCGTCTTCTCTGCTCTCTCCCCGCCTGCTGCCCTCAGATCGCCTGTCCCATCTTTGCTGGCCTTCTGCATTTCTTCTTCTTGGCTGCCTTCTCCTGGATGTGTCTGGAGGGTGTGCAACTCTATCTGATGCTGGTGGAGGTCTTTGAGAGCGAGTACTCCCGTAAAAAGTACTACTATCTGTGCGGCTACTGCTTCCCCGCACTGGTGGTGGGCATCTCCGCAGCCATAGACTACAGGAGCTATGGGACCAAAAAAGCGTACGTGTGAAGACAGGCCTTTTGCACCTGCAGATTGAGAAGTGGGATTATGCTGTCGCCCCAGCTGGAAATGTAATATGCAGGGCTGTGTGAACGGCTCTTGCACCTCCCCACAGACTGGGTTTTCAGAACACACTTAGCCAAAGCCCGATGATTAGCCTTTATAAGATAATCCACTGAGACTGGGAAAGAGTGTGCGCATGCCTGACAGCGTGTGTGTTTGTTCATAGGCTTAGTGGTGTATGACTCTCTCCTCTCCTCTGTGCCACTCCAGATGCTGGCTGCGAGTGGATAACTACTTCATCTGGAGCTTCATTGGACCCGTTTCATTTGTTATAATGGTATTAGTTTTGCCTTCTTCATTCCAAAAGTATTCACCAGTTGTGAAGTTAGCAACCTTAGCAACTGCACATGTATTTATTTATGCCTGTCTCTGTCTTTAGCTCAATCTTATTTTCCTCATGATCACTTTACACAAGATGATTCGCAACTCTTCGGCACTCAAACCTGACTCAAGCCGCTTGGATAACATTAAGTGAGTTCAAAGTAAACACATACTGTCTGATAGATTCCACATTGATTTAGTTTTCTGTAACCTGACTCATTGTTTAACACCTCCTTCAGGTCATGGGCTCTGGGGGCCATTACCCTGCTCTTCCTGCTTGGGCTGACATGGGCCTTTGGCCTCCTCTTCATCAATGAGAACACAGTAATCATGGCCTACCTCTTCACCACCTTCAATGCCTTCCAAGGCATGTTCATCTTCATCTTCCACTGTGCCCTGCAGAAGAAGGTAACAAGAAGATTTTTTAAGGCTTATTTTACTTTATATTACTAAAGGTTCCACAAGAAGAAGAACAGTGACACCTCTGGTCTTTAGGTGAACTGCAGCATCTAGTTGCCCGTGGTCCTTCGCTCTCACTCTCATCTGTGTAAAAGCATTAATTTGTTTAATGCTTATGTATGTTGTACCACCAGTATTTCATGGTGGAAATATAAGATTTAACATTATATGTGTAATGTCAGATCTTACATCTGGCTGTTTAAGCTGAGCTGGCATGCTAATTTTATCACTCCCAGAATACAGTCTGACAGCATAATACTCATTTTCCCCACAGTGTATCTGCTTGGTCTCATTGTCTAGCTTGTTATTACTATCAGCAGTACAAACAGTACAACAGTACAAAGCTAATGGATGTGCTATTACATGTTTTGACACAATTGGACATAAAAGCTGGTAAATTAGCCTACTATCATATCCAGCCCAGTATTGTTTTAGTGAAAATAGAAAGCATGGAAGCTTCATAGACATGTACCTTCACAACACAACAATTTGTCATTATTAATTAATAATTGACATTAGCAACTGATGATAAATTTGTTGAATTATCCACTATTCAGCTAATAATTATATATATATTATATAATTTTTCACAGAGAATTTGAGACAAAGAAGGAAATGTTTAATTTTTGAAGTCTGTTCACAAATAAATTCTTTTGCATTTATTTTCAAACATGCATTCTCAGAAGAAATGTATAAAAGTACATTGAATGCATTGGTATGCAGGCCTGATTGATATTCAGCATACAAGTTCAGAGTGATTGCATTAGGTTCTACATTTTGCTCCAGCAGCGTTATAAAAGGCTCTGTTGCTCCTCATTGGCCTCAGCCCATTGAAACTAAGTGTATGTGTTTATGAGTGACTCTAAAACCTGCCCACTGAGCCGCCGATGTTATGTTATGTTTTTACAGGTCCATAAGGAGTACAGTAAATGTCTGCGTCACTCCTACTGCTGCAGCCGCACATCCTCCAACAGCTCCCATGGTTCCCTGAAGAACTCGGGCCTGCGTACCAACAACCGCTACTACAGCGGCAGCCAAGCTCGCCATGCAGCGGCTCACAGACAGGTGCAGGCAGGGCAGACACACACAGAAACAACACCAATCAGATCACTTTAAAATCTCTCTTAACAAATGAAAAGTAAATCTTCCTATGCAGATTATACTGAACAGCTTGTTTTAGTGGAATGAAATTGTCTCGAATCAAATTATTCTCTATATGCTCTCTGACTTTTTTAGAACACTGTCGGAGAAGACTGTCAAAATATAATAAATAGCCTTGAAATTTCCTCTCTGCAGCTAGATCCTTCCCCAGGGCTGTTATGTAAGGTTATGAAGCACAAAATGAGTCTCTCTGCAGGGGTTTGATTGCTGATCAATACAAATGACTCACCGATTACTTTGCAAAGCACTTATTTACTTATTTAACTTACTTCTCAGCCCACAGTTAAGTGGGAAACATTCTGTTGTGTATTTTTCTCTCTGTGACAGAGCAGATTTAAAGTGCGTTACATCACACTCACTGATGATTCTCTGGAAAACATGTTCTAATCAGCTTACTCACTCCTCTAAATGTAACTTCTATGTTACCACCCATTACTGTCAGCTTTGTGCTTGGCAGTGAGGATGAGTCATTTGTAATAAGTCCACCATATATAGACTATCTGCAAATATTGTACATGCTTGCATATGCACATGGCGCCCAAACACTGACAGTTAGCCCTGACAATCACCAAACAAGCTCTCCCACAATGTAATGAGACCAACTAACAATTGTATCGGCTTCTACAATCATGTCTTCTACATCTCAAGCTTATTAGCGCGCCTCACGATAACACCACAAAGCCGCGTTGCTCTCTACCCAACGCCTCTGTCTCTTTGTCAGCCATGTTTGCTTTTTGTTCTTTGCGGATTGCAGTGAGCACCACAGTTTTTGATTACAGCTGCCCCGCTGTGTTCCAAAGTCTACCCATTGCGTTGCTATATTTAACTTGTTGTGTGTTTGCTGCCGCTCACTGCGCCCTGCTCCTTCTTCCAGAGTCGGATCCGCAGGATGTGGAACGACACGGTTCGAAAGCAGACGGAGTCTTCTTTCATGGCGGGAGATATCAACAGCACCCCGACACTCAACCGTGGTGAGACCTCCCTCTCTACCACTGCTCTGTTTCCCCTCCATTAAATTAAACTCGCTTAAATGCTCACAAACACATGGACTCACAGCTGAATGGAAAATAACATATGGGCACAGATATGGGAGATCCCAGGCATTTTATTTAGTGTTAAATGTGCACATATGGCACTATAGAGGATGATGTTCATATTTCACTTACTGTATTAAGGTCAGCTATTAATGCATCTTATCTAGCAGCTATTGGAGCATCCAGTTTAGGCTGAATAACACAATGCACAGAGGCTGGCTGGTGGATGGTGGATCTCATTTTGCAGGGTAGCAGCAGCTGCTGGTCAGCAGCAGGAATATATGGAGCTTAGCGTCTATGGATAATGTGTGCAGCTGCTGTCAGTGAATTCATGTTCATGCATGAATTTTTCAAATGAACTCCTGCTATTGTAATTAAACTGATTTAAATGTAATTACACTTTAAAAAAAAGAGCAGCAAAGCCGATCGGCTACAACTTATATATCACAGAGTATAATTAATTTTACAACTTTCAATTACAGTTGAAGAGTGATAATAATAATAATGCCAATAGACAGTATTGTGTCATAGTCTCTTAGCATACACAGCTTAGGTAGGCAGGTTTGAAATGCATGCTTAATTAAAAATAAAAGCAGCAAAATGACACTTTTTCATTGCATCCAGAACTTTCCGATGGACATTGAATGCATCACATATGATGTATGATAATGACGTACAGTACCAGCTGTTTTAACCACGTCTCAGTAAAAAAAAAAAATCACCAAAACTAAAAAGTCTGTCAACAACAAAAGATTCTGCACTCCTTGTCGCAACAAGGAAGCCATGATTGACCAGAAGAAAAAAATTATTGGCAGTTAAATATGGAAATGAAAAATAGTAGTACGTGTTGCTCCAAAGACATCTCTCACTTTACATCCAAAGACCTTCTTTCACTTGGAGGCAGTGATGCATTTCCCCTCTGATCTCTACACAGCACATGATTTTGACACCAGCAATTATTTAAGACCTGAGGGTGTGAAAAATATGTGTGTGTGTGTTTGTGTTGTGTTTGTGTATTTGTTTGATTGTCTCAGCCTCAGCAACTGGTGGCGTCACTGCCGCAGCAATCAGTGACACTGAGACGATCAAGGTTGGCTGAGGTTTCAGACTGGGTTGGGATGGGGAGGTAAGGAGGTGTGTGTGTGTGTGGGGGGGTGTTGATCATGACACAGAGGCAGTTGCTAAATCAGCCGTCACTCTCTATGCTAATTTCATCCATTTTGTTTTTAATGAACTGATTAGTGTGTGAGCGAACAGGGGGTAATTATTCTAATTGAGGAGAGTGACAGGAGCGAGGCAGGGGGTGAGGAAGAGGTGTGCTATGAGTGAGCTGGATGGATGAGGAGTGTGTGTGTATGTCTGTGTGTGTATGTGTGTGTGTTTGGGAGGGTCGGTTTCCGGGGCTTTTCGTCACGATAGAGCAATCACCAGGCCTGGAGGAGACACACCATGTGAATCATTCTGTGGTGTGCTGTCAAACACAAACAACTGTGCTGTGAAGCCTTTATTTTCTAAGCTTCTGGGAAAAGTTTGGCAGAAAGTGAAAGACAAAAGGGAGCATGGGAGGGGAGACGGAGAGGGAGAGAGAGAGGGAGAGAGAGAGAGGTGCTATCATGGAGGAGTAATTAAAGAGGCAGAATCTGGAGGAGAGATGCTGCGTTGTTATCACTGGCATCTCTGCTCTCTTTGATTTCCCCACTCCACTTCTTTATGAACCACAATCTCCTCCTGACAATAGTAATCTGTCCAGGAGAAAATGTGTGTAGTACACACACTCACAGACACACACACACAGCCTCCCATGATTCCTCTTGGCCTACTTTCTCTAGTTTCTTTAATTTTCTGCAGGATATTCCTGTGAGGTACACATGGACAGCTAATCCCAACTAATTTGGTGTTTGGTGAAAGAAATTCTGGCATGACTAACAGAAAATTTGGTTGAGTCCACACAGCAAAGCAAGCCAAAGAATGAAAGGAGGGTGGGGGCGGTGGGGTGGTGGTGTTGCTGCATGCCAGAAAGATGGACAGGGGAGGAGGGAAAATGACAAATAAATAGCTGCATGTGGGTGAATATTTTACGTTTTTCTGAATTCCCTGCTCCCTTGCTGTGTGATGAACGGCAGGCAGGAGACCTGAAGGTTGCACTTTACCTCGGACGACTCTCCGTCATGCTGTCCTATTTTTAATTTCATGGCATTTCTGTTCGGGTTGCCTCAGGCTGGAGCCATACATGGGCATTATACAACATTCTCAGTGTGCCATTTCTTTGAATTATATTTGTCTTGTAGTGGCATTCACATTTTACTGTGAAATTAACTGTGTTTCAATGGCTGCACCCTTAGACTACATAATGACATGCATTACTGTTCTCCCCCATCTGACTACATTGTCAGGGGCCACAGAAAAAAAATAATGAATGGCAATACCCCAAACAGTACCTCTCCCCTGCAATTGTATTTTTACTCAAAGGTTACAATCAGCAGGCATAAACACTGAGGAAAACACTGTGAAATGCATTACTCCATAACGCATAACAAAAATAACCCCATGTGAATAAACAGTAAATATTTTTATGATTCCAGATGTTATTAGAGTCTGGGAATGTGAATTACAGAACGTTACACCTATTGCGTGCTGTGTTCCTGTCCTTACTTTGCATATACATTTGTGTTTATTTAAAATGTTTTTGTTCCTCAGCGACCATGGGCAACCACCTCCTGACAAACCCAGTGTTGCAGACTCGCACGGGCACCTCTCCGTACAACACTTTGCTGGCTGAGAGCTTCACCCCACCCTCACCTGGTGTCTTCAACTCCACCGGTTAGCCCCTCATAAACACTTCAATGTGTGTGTATGGTCCTGTCAGCACCTCTGTGGATGTTGTCTGTTACTCTGTCAGTAGTCTGACATGGTATATGCACACTTACTGCTGTTGAGGGTATAAATGTGTGTAAGAGAGAGAAAGAACCTTTGTGTGTGTGTGTATGTGTGTGTGTGTGTGTATGTGTGTGTGTGTGTGTGTGTTTTCTGACTATGTAGCTGTCAGAGCGATTCACTGGGCTGAGCAGAACAGAGCCAAACAGTGCCTACAGCCTAACCAGCCATCTGGTCTGATCTTGAATCTTCATGAGAACAGCCACAATTTGATTAGAAGTTTAGCTACAGCTGGGACTGCCAGAAATCTTTAGGATGCTTCTCCTGTTCCCAGGCAGAAAAAGTAGTTGGCATAAATCACGACGACCATAGAGAGGGATCAGACAGCTTGGTGGCAAGGGACGGTCCATCTGGATGTAGGTCGGTCAGGTGTGAGCGCTCGCTGCCGCTGTGTGCTGTGTCCTTGCTGCTGTCTCAGAGTGGGACTCTTTAAAACAGCCTGATGGCTGTGTTCCCATGGGGGCATCCACATTTTCACTGCCCAGACGTTAATGGCAAAAAAAAAAAAAAATCCCCATAAGCTTTTTATTTCACTGAAATAAACAAGGAAGGACGAAAGACTCAGAATGCAGATTTTGTGGAAAAAAAACAAAAATTAAATATGACCACTATCACACTTTCAAATTGTACAGTGTATAATATAATGATTTATAAAATAAATAAACACATAAATAATACATAAGAAACTAAAATAACCTTTTAACTTTAAATGTGTCAATTGAATAAGTATGGAAATTATGTGTAGATGTCAAAACACTATTTGTACCAGGCTGTAAAGATGTTTATTTTTATATTTTTTTTAAGTTAAGTTTGTAAGTTTGGGAGTCTATAGAGATTTGCTCACTTTTGGAGCCAGCCTGAAGTGGCCACTCAAAAAAACGGTTTCCTCTGAGCCCCCCAGGGGTTCTTGCGGTGCCTTGCTCTCCCAAGAACTTCATCCCCAAACCAGTTAATCCATGTTACAAAAAAGTAAATCCACACATTATCCATCAGCTTTTCCACTCACTGAAACAAACAAGAAATTGGAAGGAAGGCTCATCAGGGACTGCAGGATGTTTCTCTGTACAGTGTTGCTTTAACAGCAGACAACAGATATATTATGTGTCAAGCACAGATTTTTTTTAAATCGAAGAATAAATAGATGTACTGCAGATCTAATGTGCTCTGTGATGTGGAAAAACGTTCGAACCGCTGAGAAAAGGAACGAAGACAGAATGACAAATAAAGCAGGAAGAGATGGAAATGTGAAGAGAATCCATTTAACTATAAAAGTAGTATTATTAAAACTTATTACCACCCCATGTAAAATATTCTACATCCCCTACTGGTTGTCACTCCACTTTTTGGATTAACCTTAATGGCACATTTAGCCAGGTTTTGGTAATTCCTCCCCTAAAGTGCCAATAAGAGTAGTGTGGCTGACTGCTGTGTATCAGGCTTGGTGTCGGAGGAGTGAAATTCAAGGCAATGTCTGTTAAATATTTTAAAGCCTCTCTGCACAATACGTCAGCGCTGATGGCCACAAGCCTGGCAGCCGAGTCATTTTTAGAAGAGAGTAGTAGAAGATGGGGAGAGCACTTCATTAGAATGTCTAATTACCCGCACCACCATAGAAGAAGAAAAAGAAGGTTGATTAAAGTCACATTAAATTTTAATAGCGAACACGCCTCTTCCACTTTTCCTGTTTTTCTGGCTTTTGCTTTGCTGTGATGGTAATTTTGAGGGAAAAAAACATCATGTTTGGAAGAGGATTCATAAAATAAACATATCTGCTACTGTACAAGGTTTTTAATGAATTATGTATGGATGTATCCAGGTATCACTGACAGTAGTAAATAAAAAAATTGTTCTCTACCTTAGATGTGCTGGAGGAGTGTAGTGTGGGGACTAAGTGTGCAGAGTTAATGTGTCTGAGCATGAGAGATTTTTTTTCCAGTTAAAAGCTGAATCACTAAATGACACTTACCTACTGCTGTCTTACATCTTATCCATGCCACATGACTTTCTGTTGGATACACAGGAAACTTTCGTGACCCCAGTAAGTGTTATTAACCTTTTCATACTGACATTTGAGTTTCACTGTATGATAATAATGACAAACATTTTGTCTGTGTTCAGAGAGTACATTATCCAAGGCCCGTGACCCCTGTGGAATGGAAACACTTCCTTTGAATGGCAACTTCAACAACAGCTACTCCCTGCGCAGTGGCCCGACAGGTGGAGGCGGGGGCAGCTGTGACTTCCTAGGTGGTGGGGGAGGAGAAAGCCCCCCGCCCATGTTCAATCCACGCGGCTCAGAGACCCTGGGAGGCGGAGGCATCCGTCGAAATCTCTCTGACGCAGCGGCCTTTGAGAAAATGATCATCTCGGAGCTTGTGCATAACAACCTGAGAGGTGGTGTCGGAGGAGGCGGAGGCGAGCCCGGGGACAGAGCGTATGGCAGCCTGGCCAGGGGACGTCCTCATGGCGGGGTTGGTCGGGGGACAGTGGGGGCCGGGCAAGAGTCTTCAGTGAGTATGGATGAAGAAGAGGACTTTATGAGAGAGGGACTGCAGCGCACGCCGCAGGATGTAGAGCTGCTTTATAAAGCTCTGGAGGAGCCACTTCTGTTGCAGCGTGCCCAGTCGGTCCTCTACCAGAGCGATCCAGAGGAGTCAGAGAGCTACACGGCCGACCTCACAGAGAGCCTGGGCCACAGTGGCCACAGTGGCCAGAGTGCTGGCGGGCAGGGAGGCAACAGAGGCCCGGACTCCCCCGCCCGTGACTCCCTGTACACCAGCATCACCAACCTGCGAGACTCACCTTACCCTGACAGCAGCCCCGAGCCTCTGGAGGTGGTGCCCCGTTCAGCTCAGCCTCCTGAGGAGCTGTACTACAGCTCAGGGAGGCCCGCCCTGGGCTCTCGTGGAGCCCCAATGCAGACCTTCTACCAGGCCCCACCCCGGAGACCAAGCGGGGAGGGACACCAGGCTCCGGAGCCTGCCCACACTGAGGGAGATGGACAGATGCAGCTGGTCACCAGCCTGTGACTGGAGCCAGAGGGAGGAAGTCGGGGACTAATGTGATGGCCAGAACCTCCTCTGAGCACGTCTCGCTCTCCCGTCTCTCCACTTTCTGCTTGTTTGGTTGCCTTTCTTTTTCTTGACGTTTTATTTAACTATTAACATGTGAGCAAACAGAATGACCTTCTGGGGGAGTCGTGGCTGACTCTGCAGAAGCAGCCTTTATCTTCAGCCTCCCCTGTCTTATGAAGATGAGCGATGGGTGTTTTTCCACAGAGTGTTCATCGGCTCTGTCTAACCCCAGTCATCCCCATCTTTTTGGTACCCTAAGGCCAAGTCCAGCACTCTGAATGTACCAATCCACCCCCTTTACCTTTGGATATCTCAAAACTTTCAAACTTTGTTAAAGTTTTTTTTATGTAATATCTCTTCAGACCTGCCTACGGAGATATCATTTTATATTTGATCTCATTTCCCTTTCTTACCATCCATAGGTCTTTTTCAAGTCATCATTTGATAGGAGTAGTTAGCTGTGAAGACAGGGAATATAGTACACTATGATAACCTAAAAAAATGTCTCACAGAAAGCTCTTCATTGTTGCCAAAAATATCTTTTATTGAGCCAGAACAGAAACTAGAACACACACACATACACACACACACACATATACATCCACACACACTCTCATCTAGAAGTGCTCATTACTTAACATCAGAAGTGAAAACCATCTAAGTAAAAAGGGAGCAGGAGCTTTTGTTCCAGGCAGGCAGTGGGAGCCAATTCAGTGTAGTTGCCTTCATTTCCTCTCGCTGTGAATTCTGTACAGAAGTGGAGTAGAGGTGGAAAGAGACGGAGACTGAGGAGGCGCTGCACCACCTCTCTGTAAGACTGGCCACTCCTCTCCGCTCTTCTCTCTGGTTGTGTGCTTTAGGCATTTAAAAAGTTAAAATGACTGCCTTGCTATTGTTTTTTTGAAGAAAGTATTCTGGCCCGGTCGGTGTTGCCGCCTCCCCCCCTCTCACATTGTACTTTTGCTGTTAGAGCCTAGCCAGTTGAAGTGGATCAGCTCCCTGTGTGTTTCTGTGGCGAAAAGCGAGACTGTAAACGTCACAAACGCACCGGCCGACCAATTGGTATAACCGTGTACATATGAACCACACATGAATCTACTTTATTCCTACTATGTAAATAGACACACCAGATGATCAAAAGCAACAAAAAGTAATAAATACTATGAAAAATGACTTCTTGTACTGCAACAAAAGAAAAAAATAAACATGTTTTGGAGTTTGTGACCTGAATGATACACTCTATCTCTCTCCCCCGCTGCTTGATCTCTCACTTTTTCGCCTTTCAAATGAAACAAAAAAAGGTATAGAGAGAGATTAAGTGGGAAAAAAACTGGCACAATTTTTATGCGATTTAATCCTTTACATGTTGTCACCTTGTTGGACCTTTGACCTTTCCCCGGGTGGAATCATCAAAGGCAGCGGGAGCAGGAGTGGGGCGAGCGAGATAGATGTTGTCAAATGTCATTCTGTGCCTCACAAGCACGATAAAGCATTGTGAGTGAATGACGGCATTCATGAAGTTGTATTATTTGGATGATATAACCAGATGACATACTTTTTAACAACATGGGTTTTAGCATGTATGATAATGACATTTGTTTTGCTATCAGAGAATATTGCATTTTGCTGTTTCTTAAAGATAGTTTCAGCATTACTCCAGAGCCTAATGTGACAACTCATCATTTTCCTGTGTGCATGTGTGTGAGTTTGAGTGTCTATGTGTGTGTGTGAAAGGTTATTTTTTTTTTGTGACATGACTTGAATGCACATCAGACGAAGGAGAGGGTACTCGTCTCAGAGAGCTGCCGTTACTTTTTTCCCGCCTCAAAATGGAAGCTGCTCTTTGTCGTAGCGTTCAGGTACGAGGAGGACAGGAGGAAAAATCAGGCTGCCTTTCACAGAGGCACCGTGAAAATAACAAGCAGGGTTGACCAATCGGGGGGGAGGAACATGCTTCCAATATGCCACCTTATGCAAGTAAAATCAGCTGTCAAATAAGAGTCTCTCATTGGCTCCCTTCATGTTTGACCTTTAAAAAAAAGAGTTTGCCTTCTTTCTTTATTTATTTGTATTGGTTATCATTTTTTATATCTGTGTTTGCGATATTTATTCACATTGATTTATTTTAGTTTTTACTATCTCCTCCTAAACATGTGGCAAAGCGAGAAGAGTGTGAACACAACGTGAGCAGAAAATAAATGCCTCTGCTGCAGTGTGACATTTGGCTGCGGCCTGAGTGTCCCACTTCTGAGAGAACCCAAAGGACAGCTCTTAGCTGTGGCTCCTGGGGCTGACGGAGAGGGAGAGAGAAAGAGAGGGGGGTTAAAGACAGATAAGGGATGAGGGCTTACAAGGATTTGCCACCATTTCTTCTTGTTATTCTAATCACTTGTAACACTGTACGGGGCCACGGAGCGATATGAGGCTCAAAAACAGAAGGCCCTGGTAGCCTATCATCGCTGGAGCCATAGGGGGGGGAACGTGTGCAATACTGGTTTTGACATGACTCGGATCTGCAGCTGAACCTGGGACACTGTCTGTGTTTACAAATGAAAAGACAATATGCACATGTCCTCTGCTCTGCTGGACAAGTGAGGTGCGGCTCTTATGGCTCACTGGTCAACCGAGGACAACTGAATGTATTTTAAACAAGCAGGACTGAAGATGTAACAAATCACTCCAGGGTGGAAGTGTTAATGGGAAACACAAGATAGCCATCATTATCCTTATCCTCACCACCACCACCATCATCACCATTAACTCCACCGTCCTTCATTGTGTTTGACATAACTTGCTGATGCCGATCTTTAGTGCTCAGCTGGGACTAGCCCTGGGGAGACACACTGTTTAGACAGACACTCCCCATGAGAGGGGGGAATGTGCGTCACCTTGGGCCTGCTTCTCTCTTTTTTTTTTTCCAGCTACATTTCTTTTTTTCCCCTCTGCCCCTCCCCAACTCATCAACATTTTAATATCAATCTCAATAGACTCCATTAGCGCAGCACTTCTCACAGAGTGTTAATTTGTTTTGTCAAAAGCTTTGTTTATCCCAGATTAATATCTCAGTAAACAGAGGAGGGCTGTACTGTGGTAAATGATAGTGATTATACAGTAGAAGGTCTGCGGCCCACGCTGTCGGACGAAGGCTCACACAATAGGAGTTCCTCCACCCCCACCCCCCCACCTCTGATTACAATAATAAGACTGTGGGTGCTAATTTACTGCAGTGAACACTTTCATTTTCTTGTTTCCTATGTGAAAATGCCACACGAACTCCTTTCCCATGTGTGCGGTTATGTGGGAAGTGGTTTAAAAGGTAGGAACCTTTGATGCAGTCTGTTCCACCCCTGCAGCTTAGTGTCAGCAGAGAGTGTGCTGTGGCATTGTTCAGTCTATCATTAGACAGCAGTCCCAGCAGGCCTACAGTCCGTTCAATTGCAGTTGACCCTTTCACAAGCAGAGGTTTTTGTGTGTGTGGACCATTTCATGGTTACTGATGTGTGAGTTCAGTGGCAGCAGAGGAACAGAGGGTTGTTATGTCTGCAAAGACTGGCCAGAGAGGGGGCCACATCAGCAGAGATGTCACACAGTAGAAAGACTGATGTGGGAGGGAGGGAGGATGTACTATGTTGCAGATCAGAGGTGGTGATCACTTTATCATTTGTTCATACACAAAACAAGTCTGCCTGAAGAGGAAGAAGGATGATTGTTGATGCTTCCGTGAAAATGTGAAAATGAATCCACTGCCGCATCAGCCAATGAAAGCACGACTTTTAGAGTGCCTGCTACTGCGACAGGATTTTCCTAAAGAGATTTTTAAAAATATAAACGATGATAAAGTAGTACTATTTTGTTATTGATTTCTTGTTACTGTGTCCACAGTACTCTTAAGGTAGTTCCTGAGAATATTTAGGGGTGTGATATAAACACAGTGAAGGAGATTGAGTTGTGCGTGTCTGTGGAGCTGTGCCAGCACTTCAGGAAAGTGGCCATCTTTGATGCACAGGGAGGGACCAACGACATGGAGGGGGGGGGGGGGGGGGGCTTTTGGCTGGCATGGGGTCCTCTACTTTTCTCACAGATCTCAAGGCCCTAAACCAAATACAGTACATGCTTTCAAACAGGTTAATTCGTTTTATTTACACAAGTGGAGATAGGTGGATCTAGTTTTTTCCACAAAGAGCGAGGTCAGGCTGAATCTGTGGGATTTTTCTTCCACTGGGTGCACAGAGCTGATCTGTGCCTGCATGTGCTTGTCGGTGGCTGAAGTGATTTCCATCTATGATCATACAGGTCTAGAAGTGCAGCCCCTCGTGGTCTGGCTACAGCAGGAGTGTGAAAGGGAGCTGTATTCATTCGCTCAGTGCAGTAGAAACTGGTCAGTATTAGACATCCCTGAAATGCTTACAGTTTATTGGGTGCTAGTGGTTTTACATAGCAGGTTGTATGGTAGAAAGAGCAAGCACTGACGTGTCGTGGCCATTTCTAGAGCTTTCTGTGATTTTTCTATGAAATGGAAAATGTATCATTTGTAAACAGAGCTTCTGTTTTCTTTCAGGAATGATGTTCATTTGTCTTTTGATTTTTCTTCTCTCAGTCATTGCTTTGACAGCTGTCTGGGCCAAAGGGGATGATTTTCTGTGAGTGTTTCTGTCATTGCAGGTCAGAGTGACCTTGTATCAGCACATATTAATAAAAAACTATTGAAAAGATGCACTGTTCATGTTCGAGGTTTTCTCTCAATGTTGTGTTGTTTACGCCGTTGTGCAGCATAATGCTTTTTGTACATGCCAGTTTGCGAAAGCATAACAGCATATAGAAATTATTATGAGTCTCCTGCTATTCCATACGTACTTCAATATACCTTCCTCACGATTCAAAAGATGTCTTTAAGCATTAATACAGCAGAGATGTTTTATTCATGCGCTCCCCCACAGGTCGCAGCTGTATGGTGCTGTTCATTCAAGTACCATGTGAAACTGGGGACTGAAGCCAAGCCACACAGCCCCTTCCTGAGTCAGCTCCCCTTTGAACCACACTGAATGCATATGCAGATTTGACCTGCTGGTTGGGATGATGATTTTGTCAAAGACTGGTCTGTGTCCAAAGCCTATTTTGCAAAGTGATCAAAGAGATGCATGGGGGAAAAAGCAAGCTGTCAGGTTAGGGAGAGGAACGCGGGGATGTATAAAAGCTCCACATGGCTTTGTCTCACTACACTAACCATGAGCCAGTGTTACCCAGACCCAGTGTCATCAACTATATGTATGTACATGCACACTTCCTCTGCTGCAATCGGCTTCACAAAGCATCAGTCAGGGTTAATTAATCATACGGTGTGGTGTGATCCCCGATGTAATCTTTTAATAACTGCAGTGTGAGTATAGATTGCTGACTTCTGAGTGCAACACAGTGAGTTAGCAGCTGTCTAGTAAGCCACAGCAGCCACGCAATAATAGGCGACCTTTAGCAGATCAACCATTAACATTGTTTGATCAGTTAGAGATGATGCACATTTAAGTGTCTTTGTATCTTGAAGGCCTCTTCACAGACTCACTATACAAGTTTTCCAAGTCACACAGACATGCTGTTCTCAAGCTGTACATGTATGATGACACACCCCCCACCTACACACCCATCTGCCCCAGCCCCCTGCCTCCCTCCTGTCCTCTCAGTGAAACTCCCTAAGAGGGAAGGCTCCGAGGCCTTGACCATCCAGTCACCCCCTTTTCACCAGTACTACAGATACACTTTCACACACTAATGTATTAAAACACAAAGCCTCTCTAACCTGGCCACCCTCCTATTCCTGGCACTCAGTCCATCTGAGAGGTAAAAGAGGGGCTTTTCAAGGTCATTGCACATTTAGGGAGGCTTAAAATAGAGGCAGACATTGACAAACCAAACTCACAGCTGCTGTCAGCAGATCCCATGAGATAGAGAAGAGAGATGTATTAAGTTGAGTCTGATCCACTGTGTGTTTGTGTGTTAGTGTAATTACCACCATACATCAAGCCGCAGGGGAACCCGCCTACAGTATATAACACTTAAATTACCAAGTGAACTGTAATGCACTTATTTTCTCCTTTATTGGCTAATCCATAAATCAGAGAAAACATACTGATCAACCCCCAGAACACGCCCCGTTTACACAAAAGAACCACACAATAGTCAATCAAGTGTATATTAAGGTGGGTTTGGTTTATTCAAACAAGCATCTTAGCCACAGTAGCAGTACTTAATGACAACGCAGACAAACAAAAGCCCATATATTCTGATGTCTAAGAATAAATATGCTTTAACTGCATCTGTGTTAGCAAACAAAAATGATAAGGGGAGTAAAAATGAAATATGCTGCCGACGTTTTCATTGTCACAGTTCCCATGGCTACTTACTGCCCCCTTGTGGTGTACAATTGAAACATACTGCTTTACAGACAAGCTAAAAATGAATACATGGCAAAATCTATAAAAAAAATCATCACAAGATTTCATTATGGTAATATGGTGATTGTAATTACGCATTTAAAAAGATTTAAAAGCACATGCAATATAAAGGCACTGATAATGAAAAATATAAGCTGCAAACAGAATGGAGAAAAGTCCCATTAAAATTGCACATTTTACATGGGAGGAATATTAGGGTTGCACGATATCTATTATGCCAACTGTTCAACTCATTATGGCCATAATTAATATGTATACATAAAGCCACCAAGCTGCAGACATCAATTAAATGCTGTAGTCAAATGAATACACTAAGATGGTTATATTTATAACTCAAGTCTTAAAAGAGTCATCCTAAACAAACAGCAACACTGCTATAAGTTCCTGACACCTATCCAAACCGCCACACTGTATACATACGCCCTGTTTGATGTTTTAAAGGAGTCAGAGATATCACAATGGATACAGTGCCTGCCAGCATTCATTCTGCTGAGAAGTATCTTGCCTACATCATCATGCAACCCTTGTGGTATATAACATATAAGTCATAATACATATAGTACATAATACATACTATACTCTATCATATATATGTTTATAATACATTATAGTATAACTGTTTATAGTTGTCTATCCAGCTGTGTATGTGGCAGGTTGTCTGACATGCTTTTGGTCCACCCAAGGTCGTCCTTTTGGTCAAGCCTCCAATTATTATTTTTTTCAAATAAAAATGATAACTACCAGGAATTGAGGATGATTTGCCAATTGCAAGTTTTGCTCATCTGAACTTACATAGCCAAATGGATATACTATATGGTGAGTCTGACAGATTAATCTGAAAACATCATGTATATAAAACCAGTTTCCACTGGAATCACAAAAAAAATGGAATTATCAAAAAATTCTTGCTTGTCAGTAAACATACCCCATACAGCAACTGTATGTGAATTGTTATTATAGTTAATATTGTACTATTATATTATAATATACTATTATTATTATTATCATTATTATAGAATTATGGTTCATCAATGTCCTTTTTCTTGAGTAGACTCCACATCCTGCAACAAACAAACACATTGCTCAAAAAACCTTCATTCCATTTAAAATGTGTAGAATTCAACAGAGCACATGCTGACTCGGTCAGGGTTAGAGATATGCAACAAAGCTTTAGCTCCAACTGTCATGTCAAAACCTTGGATGCCAGCTCAGGAGACAGAAACAAGAAGTAGTAGAGGCGTGAACCTCTGCACAGTAAAACAAAGCTCTGGTCTATGTTTACTTTCTGAGCACATGTCAGAAAAGTTCAGAGCAGACCTTCAGATTTGGGATGGGAGTTTGTGGAGAGCATTTCATAAAGTTACTCCTGACAGCTGTCCAAGCAAGCCAAATCAAACAAAGTGTGAAGGAAAGGGCAGAGTGACAGAGCAGGCTGTGTCTCACCTCTGCGGTAGTCTTGTGATCTTCAGCACTGTGATCAACATCAGGTCCTTCACTGCTCATGGAAGAATATTAACAGCTGTTAGAAGAAAACTTCAGATGTGTGACTGTACTGCAATTCATGTAGCTAGTTTAATAAGATTATTAGGTTTGACAAAGCCTACCGGACAAGGTTGTTTCTCTTATTTCTGTTCACTCCTCCTGGATCATTCCACAGGCTCCTGAAGAAAAAAAATGAGTAATAGTTATTAACCTGTTATCTTAAGGCACTCTCTCTGCTGTCATAATCAATACAAAGTTTACCCATTCATGGTGTGGTCACTGGTTGGAACTCGGATGTATCTACTGTAAAATAAGAATGGGACAGGATATTGTGAGAATTACTACTTAGTACAAGGTGGTCAGAAAAGTTCAGATTTGCGATGGGAGTTTATGGAGATTATTTCATAAAGTTACTCCAAACAGCTGCCCAAGCAGGTAAAATCAAACAAGGTGTGGAGGAGAGGGCAGAGTGTCAGAGACTGGTCTTTGGTCACATTTAGTGTATGAGTATGAGTGGGCAGGGTCAGAGCAGGCTGTGTCTCACCTCTGCAGTAGTCTGTCAGTCTCGTGGTCTTTAGCATCATGATAAACTTCAGGTCCTCCACTGCTCATGAAGAAAAATTCAAAGCCATTAACTTACTTTAAAATAACACTTCAGATGTGTGACTGTTGATGCAGTTCAGTGTTGCTAGTTTAATAACATTATCATATTAGACACAGCCTACCGGACAAGGTTGTTTCTCTCATTTCTGTTTGCTCCTCCTGGATCATTCTTAAGGTTCCTGAAGAAAAAAACGAGTAATAGTTATTAACCTGTTATCTTAAGGCACTCTCTCTGCTGTCATAATCCACACAAAGTTTACCCATTCATGGTGTGGTCACTGGTTGGAGCTCGGATGTCTCTACTGTAAAATAAGAATGGGACAGGATATTGTGAGAATTACTACTTATTACAAGGTGGTCAGTCAGAAAAGTTCCGATTTGCGATGGGAGTTTATGGAGATTATTTCATAAAGTTACTCCAAACAGCTGCCCAAGCAGGTCAAATCAAACAAGGTGTGGAGGAGAGGGCAGAGTGGCAGAGACTGGTCTTTGGTCACATTTAGTGTATGAGTGGGCAGGGACAGAGCAGGCTGTGTCTCACCTCTGCAGTAGTCTGTCAGTCTTGTGGTCCTCAGGATAAACTTCAGGTCCTCCACTGCTCATGAAAAAAAAATTCAAAGCCATTAGCTTCAAAGTAACACTTCAGATGTAGTGCAATGTTGCTAGTTTGATAAAATTATTATATTAGACACAGCCTACCAGACAAGGCTGTTTCTCTCGTTAATGTTCACTCCCCCTGGGTCATCCCTCATGCTCCTGAAGAAAAACAATAATAATACTTATCAACCTGTTAGCTTAAAGTCCAAAAACATCTATACAACTCTCATAATCCATGTGAAAGTTTACCCATTCATGGCATGGGTATTGGTAGTAGCTTGGATGTCTCCACTGTAAGTAAGAATGGGACAAGGTGTTGTGAGAAATACTACACTACAAGGTACAAAAGAAGAGTGAGCCTATCGTCATTCTTACTTAGGAAGTGGAGTCCTGCCATCCGCCATGGAGTCAGTGCTATAGTGACGTGAATAGCATTCAGTAGATTTTAGTCTGACAAATTGGCTGATAAGATGTGCTCTGTTGACTGGAGCTAACCTGACAACAGCCACAGTTTGAAGTGTAGCTCCTTGCTCAGGTTCTCCACCAGCTCTGTAATAACAGAGAAATAAATTTAATATCATTGATAATACAATGTGACGTTTTACAGGATTATTCTATCTTCAGTGATCTCTGCTGAAAGATGTTTCTGAGGTTAGCTCCAGGAAAATAAAGCTAACATAAGAGTGTCAAAATCTGCAGTTCTAAGAGGTCACTTGAGGCTGGCTCTACAAGTGACTCAGTTGTTTTTGACATTAAATTCACAAGCTATTATGCAATAAGCCCTGATGAGTTAATGGTTATGTGTCAATGATGTAATATCATTCGCATTGTTTTACTATTGCTTACTACTGACTCACTGAGTCACTGTTGTCCACATAAATATTAGAAATTCAAAAGTTTTTAATTCTTTGCAGTAATCATTGTGTGTTTAGGTGTGTTCAGAACAACAAGTTCAGCAGAAACGGAGTGTGTTAAAAGTTCGACTGACCCAGTTTCTTCCTTTCTGAGACAAAGGACGGTCAGTAGGTATCTTAGAAATTCTGAAACACGGCCTTGGCTGTGTGACTTCCTGAAAGAAATAAGAAGAAAACATCTCTGTATACATGCAACATACTGTAAGTGAGAGTACATATACAATTAACAGCTGATGAATATAAGGCAACAAATCCCTACTCACTTCCAGGATTTATAACACCAAAGCATCCCAGTTATGAAGGCAACGAGCACGACAGCCAATACACTGACTGGATGACAGACAAAATACAAACATGTTATCATCAATCATCATTATCACATTTGAAGTATGTAATGCCATTCAGTAACTCACAAGTGATCCAGAGCACATCATGAGTCTTCTCTGTTTAGGAAGAAGGGGTAAGATGATTAGTTAAGATAATTATGACTAGTCATGAAAGATCCAATCATAAATGACATATATTTACCAGGTGGTGTTGGAGTTGCATCTGTTTAAAAAAAGATGACATAATATAAATATTTTGTAGACATAGTTAGTATATATATATATATATATATATATATGTGTGTGTGTGTATATGTAATAAAAAATATCCAATAATGAATGACAGTTACTTACCAGTTGGAATTGCCTGGATATCTGTGCATTGCTCCTTTACAAAGTCATTGTCCTTAATGCAAAACAAAATATTTTACAATTCCCAAACCATCCCTACTACAATCACTGGAAGAATGAATAGAAGAAAGAGACTCACATCACGACTTAGGATTTTCACTCTGATGTTTCGGCAGTCTCTCATGGTGACTGAGTTGCTGTCCATGTGTGTCACATTACCTTCAAGCTCAAATGTTTGCATCCCGAGATTACCCCTGCCCAGGACTATCTGTAGGAAGACAATATAGTTTTATTTCAAACACAGGGATAATCTCTGAAGGACGGATTTTGCTATGTAAAAGTGTTAAGTAAATAGACAGAGGCAGTGTTATTATATTAATATTATACCATGATGTATTATGAGGTTCCATGTGTAAGAATGTTGAGTAAAAGTATCTGTTACTGTTTTTTTTTTTTTTTGGGGGGGGGGGCGGTCATTCCATGTTTAAATTACAACAGGTACACGAAGTTCTTTATACAGCGTACAGTATATTAAAGTACAATAAAGTGCAGTAAAGTAAAGTAGTAATGTACCTCATTCACAATTATTTCAATTTCAGTTCCATTCAACTTTCCGGCTCCGTGTTCGTATGTATATCCTGTCCCAGTCCCTCCGCAGGTTATGTTTATCGTAGAGCAACCTAAATAAACAGTATATAAAAGAGTATTATTAACGAACAATGTATTGATACTGTCAACAAATACAAAATATGTTGAAAAGCCGGCAGAGCTAACCAGGAAGTAAGTTAAGCTAGTAAGCTAACGGAATGTCAGGGAGTAGCATTCAATAGAACACCTGTCAGTAAAAACACATTCTCGAAGCTTTTTGTCTTACTTTGGGTTTTGCCGAAGATGGGGAGCAGGATACATAAAGGTACGATCCACCTAAGCTGTGAAAAATCCATTTTGTCGAAGAACATTGACGGAGCACGACTAGCAGGTACAGCAGCAAGAAAAAGACGGAGGGAAGGAAAAGGAAAGTCCCTCTCTGCTTTTTTTTCTTTTAGGTAGTCTTAACCAGAGGGACAGGTCCTAACACAAGGGGAGGCTGTTCCCCTTTGTGTCCGAGACACACTATCAACTGGGTTGTGTTAATAATCATTAATAACTAGAAGACAACACAGAGTGGTGGTGATGTCCCTAAGTATGGATCTTATTCTTGAATTAAGTTAAAATGTTTTGTTTTTTTTCGGGGTTTTTTTCAGGAGGCAGTTTATGCAGACACATAATGAACAACTATAAGAGGACAGAGGATTCAGGCCCGTCTTCTGTCAGTATGAGGATAAATCAGAAGCCGCCATGGTGCAGCACGCTTCACTTACGCTGCATCTTCTCTGGTCCATCGAGAAAACACAGACAGCAGTCTGTGTAACTCAATGTGGGCCTCTCTGTCTCCACAGCTCAGTCATCCCGGCCTCTCTTTCACCTTCAGCTGTCTCCCTTACAGGGCAGCGATCCAGCAGTGTTATCAGAAGGTGCTTCCATCTTCATCACACACATGTAGGAGGAGATCAAATAAATGAGTCAGCTTTGATGCTGCATCATTCTTGATCACCTCTTGAAAATTGTCATAAGAGCTAAGTGGACTTTCTTCAGCTCCTCTGGGAGCGGGGAAGCTGCGTGGAAGTGGACTTGTCTGATCATCTGATCCATTTTCCACAGATATCAAGTGACAGTGGGAGGCTTGGCTCTCCACTGAGCCCCTGCATAAACAGAGGAGAGCTGAGATGACGCAGGACGGAGCTGAAAACGCACACAAGGATAGCAACATGCACGGCCTACCACTCCTGCTTCTACAAATATTATACATCGAGGTATGATCTGAATTCCAAATAGACTTTTACAGTGAATGATTGCATTGCTGCTTCCTTTGACTCATCCCTCTGTCTGTCGTGGTTCTTAGAAGCAGCAATGCGAGGTAAAACAGCTCCCTTCCTGCCTCACTGCCACCCCTAGCTCTCTGTCTCTGTTGACGAGTTTGCACAGTTCATTATTGTGAAACCCATTTTTAAAGCAAAAACTGGGTGCGCAGCTCAGGGTGTGTGAGTCACAGCCGAGGCAAAGCAACACCCCAAGAATCCTGAGTAGGTCTGAAACAATAGCGCTGACTGCTGGGACTGAGTTCACGTAGCTTCTCAGCGGTTTCAAAATACACCCGGTAAACCAAAACAGCATGTACGACTCCTTCAAAGAAAACAGTATCACGTTCACACCAAGACACACAAATATCACACACATGGCATTTACATGGCATTTTCTCTGAACCCCATCCGCAGTGGAAACAGTCAGTCAGTGGGGGTGCTCTAAAGTTAAATGGTAAGAATCCCTAATTCAGATTCCACAGGAGAGGAGAGTTGTTGAACCGTGCTGGGAATATTACACACATTTTGCTCTGTCCAATTGGCTTAATATAAAACCTGATCCCCCAACCCCCCCACTGGCACAGTTTGGTATCACAAATGCACATCTACACACTGCCAGCACAGGAGGCACGCCGACACACACACGCACACATTCAGCTTTTTTATGTTATTTACCAAAACAGTCTGAACAAATGTTCTTCATGCATGCTGTTAAAACTGGAGCTGAAATCAGCGGGCCTCACACAATACCGCGCACGCCCCTAACCCATCCACTCAGCCAACTCTTCCCCTCTTCCAAAACCACAGCTCTCCTTTAGAGCGTGTTTAGTCCGGGCACAGCAACCTGATCCTGCTGAGAAAGTCTCATAAAGAGAAGCAAATAAAACAATGCAATCAAAAACATCTCTCCTGCCCTATGCCAGACGTGAGATATCACTGACACAGATCTGACTGAACACAAAGGCCTGATGAGAGAGTAACATAATGTCACAGCACTATGCTGCATGATGCACTGCAGTTTCACATGTTGTGCAATTTGGATGTCCTTTGGTACTGTGATCTGTTTTCCAGCTCAATCTCCTGAGAGGGATCTCTGACAGAAAACAAACTTCTCCGTTTGAAACATGGCCTCCACTCTAAGTCGTTCCACTTCTGCTTTTTTTCTGTATACTTCGCTCTCCTTCTCACTCTTTGTTTTCTCTCCCACTCCACCTCTCTCTGCTCTTTGCTCTCCTTTCCCCCTGCGTTTCCTTTCTTTACTCTCCTTATTCAACCCCCCCCCCCCCCTCTCTCCCTCCTCACCACTGTGATTCGATGGTGAAAAAAAGTCTCAGTATTTGGCTGGGCAAACTCAGGGCGAGCGTGTCTTATTACAGCAATCCAGGCTCTGTGATAAAGCCATGCATTGTAAAGGATAATCCTCCAGAAACAATCAGGATTTTTATATCCTGCCCTCTGTTATTTCTGTCGCCTTACACACATATGTATACCCACAGCACACACATACACAATGCAACGCTAATAATTTACAAGCACTGGCATGTACTTGGCAATAAGTGGACTCATAAGAAATTATGCAAGCTGCACGTGTGACTCGCAGCAGACTGTCTCACCTGAACCTATGACTGACATGACAAGGGTTTTAGGGGACGGGGATTTGTACACTGGGTGTTGCTTCTGCGCTGTAAAATGTCAGTTAAGTCAGTGTGTCTATCAGTGTCATGTTTTGTTAAGGCAGTCCTTGTGTAGCTGTTCACACTCGGCTGATCCCTATTATTAAATAAACAAAGCCTTGTGTTTGGCTGAGCTGCGGATCAGTGAGGCACTCACCTGAAAAACAGAAGAGAGAGGAGAAAAGAGCGAGCCAGAAAGAAAAAGACAGTTGAGGCCTCTGATTAGTGCTCCACAGCATTTTCACAGCTAATGAAATAATGGAACTGGTACAATACCAGTTTGAAATATTCTGCTGGAGGATTTTAAAACAGAATTTGTACATCATATCAGATGTTTCTGATTTCTTTTTAAGTAAAGATGTAACTTTGTGTTATTGAGTTTTCATCAAACTCACCGTTCTCATAATAACATGAGGTAGAGAGAAATATAGTTATGTGGTTGTTTTGATCACTTCCATTAGATGTTGACAGCAGTAGCTGTAAAGCAGCGCTAATGCTAATAGAGCCAGGCAATGCTATGTTGCGTTGACATAACGATTGTAGATATACTATAGCAGAACAAGAGATTCTGTGTGTAAATAATGCTCAAAACATTGTACTGTTTCTACAGCAGTCTGAAAAACCTGAAAGATGTCTGCTCCACTGCATGTCTGCATTTTGAGATTTAAATCTGAACCTGAAATTGGGTGAAATCTTTTTCACTTTTTTAAATTTTAGTGTCTTTGATGCAAGTCCAACATCTCAAAACAATGGGACTGTAGTGAAAATAACGTCAATGAAAGCAGGTAATTAGCACAGTCAACATGTGAAGTTTTTGCACTCTGCCAGTTCCAGCTGTTCATTGTCTAGACAGGCAGACACCTCTGTGGTTCCTGGCCTTGTCTAGATTGTCTCTGTCATTCCTCATCTTCCAGGAGGGCGTCTTGCCTCCCTGACTTTTCCAGTGCCGTCATGAAAACCAAAGGGGAAGGTGAAACATAATTACAGGACAGAGGCAGAGCGCAGAGCTGTAACTGTCAGGCTGACATTGTTTAATAATTACACCGAATAACTCCAAACATAGCAAAAGTGGTTGTACTACATCTGTTGCAGAGGTGGGAAAACTTCTAGTAGATGTAGAAGAGATAATCATACAGTAAGAGATTTAACAAAAAGCCTGACTGTACTTAGTGTCATTTAACTATCAATTATGCACATGCGTTCTTTACCATGCGATGTTAGCAGATCGGCATTACACACACAAATTACTAGATAACTAGTTCATCTAATTGGTAACCAGGAATTATAGGGATGTTGTTGGCTGTGAACTATTGACATGAGACTATCATCATGTTTACATGCACATAAAATAGATGAAAGGATATACACACACTGCAGCAGAATGAGGCCGACACCTCTCCAACAAGCATGTCTCCAGATACTAATGATACAAATGACATCACACACAGTAATCCTCTTATTTCACATAAAGTGGTGGGGAGAAATATGTGAACAGGAAGAGTTGATTCATGGCCTAAACAGTGTCCTAAAGAGACACAGATTTGTCTGTTTGTGTGCATCTCATACACAGTGAGCAACAACATATAACACAAATGGAACCCCAAAGAAACATGCTGCACACCCACTGTTGTGACATCAGCTCCTCAGAGTGGCCAGTGAGGTCAGTTGTTTACATTCATCTTTATGAGGTTCTCTTGAGTAATACACTGTAGTACGCTTCAGTGAGGAATGGGCTGTTTTTATGATTCCCCTGAGTGTATTAACATAGGTTGAGTGTCATGTCACTGTTATATTAGCAACACATGTGAATGTGTGTGTTGCAGGAGGCTTGGTTTGTCAACCTTGGAACTCTGGATCTTCTTTCTCCCCCTCCTCCTCCTCCTCTTCCTCCTCCCACCTCTTCACTGCAGTCGTCACCAACACCTCTCAGGTTCTGACTATTGTTTTTATTTCCATGATCTTGTTTTTGCATTCCAGTCTGCCCAGCAGCCTGTGAGTTATAGAACAATATGAACATAAACACACATCTCTCATCCTTCACTCTGCACAATATAAACAAAAAGCTTGTCTAGGTCCTATTAGATAAGCTTGTTATGTTATGTCAAAGTCCAACTCCTGCTTGTTATATTTCAGCTTTTTCTCAAGTTTTATAACTAGGCCAAGAAAGGAAACATGTTTACTTCTGGTTTGTTTTACAGGTGACACAGAGTGAGAGGAAGAGCAGGATCAGTACTTCTTAGTAGAGAGAAACTGCAGGTAGCTAAGGTCACCTTACCCTAAAACATTTAACTTGACACTCAAGAAAACACACCACATATTATGGCGCCAGGGCTTATCAGATAACCTTTTACATTGTGTTGCGCTCTTCTAACAGCTCTTCACTCATGTAATGGCAGTAATATAACATTTAAACCCTGTGACCCTGCACCGCAGGACAAAGCGGTTTCAGATAATGGATGGATGGATGGATAATATTTAAGATGGTAAATAGCGGCTTTTATTGCATGTGATGACCATTTTTAGCAGTATGTAAACAATGTATGCAGGCCATCCTCACCAAGAGAACATAGAAATGAAGCTTTTTTTAGGCCATAAAAATGACAAGAACTCATCATTGTGTTATTCAAAAAGGTGGAGAGGGACAGCGCAGTTAGGTCTGAAACATGTGTGTTAGGGTTTAAACAGGTTTGTTTTAACCAAAACCTAAACCTAAACCTAAAGCCATTTTAGCAGCCAAACTACACAATAAGTTGAAGGAAGGGTGTGCTGAATGTTAAAGTGGATGGGTGTTTGGGTTGAACAGAAACCATGTGGCTTCTTCTCTTGACCTCTACTGTGCAGATTCCAAGATGGCATCTTTTTTCCAACACGGCCATGCCCATAAGGGAGATACAGTATCTTGTCCTGGCCTTTGTATATTTATATTTTATATTTATATATATTTGTATATATATACCTTGTAGTTTTAATGTCTAAAACTTACCAAGTAACCCATACAAGCAATTCTTCACATTACAATTCTCACCGGAGAGTGGATTCTTCACTACCAATTCTTCACATTTTGGCCTCAGCTGACCACCAGTGCTTTATGTGGTACATAACAGTACCTCGCTTTGCTAGGCAATGCTTTTCTCATCAGATAACACAATGACACTGTCCTCATCTGATAATATGTTTCCTTGCACACATGTGCTGCACCGATAAATTAGGTATGCAGAAGGTTTACGTGCTGCAACATTTCCACATTTGGTAGTGTTTGTGGCTGAGCGTTCAACCTGGAGTCGTCTGTCAGTGCTCTGCTAACTCTGCGGATCAGCATGGCTTGATACATCCTAATCCCTGAGAAGATGGGGAAAGCCAGACTTTTTATTTAACCAGGAACATGCTTATAGGCTAGGACACAATGTGCCCACTTCCAGTCATAATGAAAACAGCTAGTGCATTGACTGCCTGCCAGTACTATAGGAGATTTTAAAATATGCATAGTAGTGGGGCTGGGGTAGCAGGCCCTAACTTGAGCATACTAAAGAGCCCATTAATCCTTTTTAATTCTATTAAGTATTGCTCTACAGCTGGATAAGAGGCCAGCAGAGTTCCAGAGACTAAGTCTGCAATGCCCTGGAGACCCATAGTAAAAAGCTATTACTTAACAAAAAATCATATGCAGGGAAATTCTTTTTCCTCTTCACAGTTGAATCAATTTACAGTCTTAAGCGACTTTTTTGTGGAGGCAAACAAAGATATGTTAATGTAAACGAGGACTGTGAAAAGTCTTTCATCTCCATTGAAATCTGGAGGTTAAATGGGACTCCCTTTTAACAGGAAAAAACCTTTAGTAGAACCATGTCAGGGCCCTTCTGCTAAAATAATTTGCAGGTGAGCTACGTGCCTTCTGCAGCACACTTATCTACAAGGTGATTTCAATCACTACCAGTATCCACCCTGATATATCTGTACTTTTTCCAATTTTAGAAAACCATCCTCTTATCAAGGATTCCCCCAAAAGTTAAGTATGACGAAGAAGGAGAGAGTGCCTTCTATTTTCTTTCACAGTGAAGCGTAATGGATTTCACCTGTAGAGTTCAGATACCCCCCTCCTTGCATTCTAAAATGAACACAGAGCTCAGCTACTGTTCCTACTGTGTGCACAATCACTGCAGTGTAAATACTGAGGCCCTTCTGACTGGACCTTGGTGATCTGAACACAGAGAATCTGCCTCTGCTTGTTGGCTCTTATTCACTGGGTTAGTGAGGAGTACGGCGGTCACAGTGTAAACGAGATGTCATGTTTGACAGGGTGTGTAAGCTCAGCTCAGTGGAGGCTTCCATTCACTCTGTTCAGTCACACACACCTAAACATCAGCCAATAACAAGCAGCAAGGCAGGTACAGATAGACAGGAACCTGTCACACAAGCACAGGCATATACATAACTCAGGAATGAAATGTGTCTCCCTAGTTACAGTATTATGGTTATTAAACAAAACAGGCTTGAAAACCATGATCACATTCCTTTCAGAAGCTCATACCCATCACCCTCGTTTTCACCGATCTATGACCCCATCTGTTCTGCCAACTGCTCTGCCTTCATTACTTATCTTGCTGGTCCCCTTACCTTACTGTTAGACACACAGCCTTTACTGCTCCTTCTTTTTCTCTATTGCGCTCTCTATCTGATTTTTATTCTGTTCCTCAAGCTTGGAAGTGGTTTTGAGGGAGACAAAAAAAGTGATGAAAGAAAATGCCTCTGACGCCCCAACCTGTATCTGGCTAAGCATCTCCATGGTAGCATGACCCCCCGAAACAGCCCATCATGCTCCACTGCACTTGAAAAGAACTGAGTGCACAGAAGGAGCAGAGCGAGGGTCTGAAGGGAAGACAGAGCTATGATGAAGGACACGAGGAGAGCACTCACTGAAGTGGAAGTTTCCAGAACACATGTGCAGATCATTCATCATTTCAGCCCTCATCTTCTATTTTTTTTTCTTTTTAAATTGAGAATTTCTGACTTTTTCTTAAGAACTTTTGAGAAACAGTTTTCAAAGACATTTTTCACCCCACAGAATATTTTTCTCAAAAAAGAATTTAAAACATATTAAACTTTTATTTATACTTTGCCAATGCTGATAAAATTCCAAGAAAAAAATGTCTCCATTTTGTTTGTTGTTGTTTACAAAATTTGAGTTTAAATTCAGAGAGAGACAGATTCACGCCAGTTTTAAGGCCTCCTCTCTCCTGCTCTCCAGCCTTCTCCACCACCACCAGGTCTAGACCCAAGTGGACTGCTGATTCTAGCGGCCTCTCCTCCTGCTCCTTCTCCCCTTGGATGTGGTCAACGGGTTGGGTTAGCTCTAAAATGCCAAAGCACATTCCAACTCTTTGTATAGCAATGCATTTACTCTCATTCAGTCACCTGAGCCTTTCCTGATTGAAATGATTGGCTGTAAACTGACAACCAAAATGACATGAACAGAAGCAGTTAAAAACATTCAACATTCATTTTAATGGTTTGGTTTTTGAGTACAGTGGTTATTTCTGCCATTTCGGCATTCACAGACAAACATACTAACAAACAAACAATAACTGGGAACACAAAAAAATATAGCTTTCTGATAATATCTGTGGCTCAGTCTAGTAGTTACAACAGGCACAAACGCATCTGTCCGTACCTAATCAAACGTAAATATATCAACATATAGAAATTGTCCAAAACTTGAACTAATACTTTTGAAATTCTGTGGTTTATAAAACGACTATTTACATTCAGTTTGAATAATTATCATTTCAAGAGAGACAGACAGTTTTTGAATCTGACATTAACAACAATAAACACTGATTATTCAAACTTGTGATAAAATATATAATTTTGATTATAATTAGAAAGGTTCCATTATCTATGTTCAAGTGCTATTAATAAAGTTGCAGCACAGGAGGGCTGCTGTGGTCGCATTCTCCTGCCTGAGTGGCATAAATCAAGGTGCAGCTCAGAGATTGGAGTCCAAGGGCACAAATCAGAGGTTATAAAATTCAGTCAAACCTCCACCTCTGAGACACAAAGTGGTTAGTATGGAAAAGTTGCAGTGCAGAGGAGGGAAAGTCACCTGGTCCTCCCCTGTTACTGCATGGGTTAATCCACAGAAAGATACATAGATAACATTGTTGTACAGCACAAATACTGTTTTTTCCTTTGCTTACATACAGGTTATTGTTTAGTCATAGTGATGTAGGGCAGTTGGATTAGAACAGTGGCACATCAGGGCACTGGAAGTAAAGATGGTCACAAGTGGCTGCCAGTGCATGTTCCATATCACTGGCAGCTCCGTCACCCTGTACAGAGCTCCCTTTACGTCTGAGGTCTGATGGTCTCAGTTCACAGCTGCTGGGTGATGTTTTCCAAGCTAAGAAGAAGATCAAAAAGAAGAGGAGCCTGGTTCTGCTTTAAAAGCTAACTAATGCACTTACCAAAAGCCTCCCTCCCAAAAGAAAACAGGACTGTTAACGTTAGCAGCTTCTATAGTCCTCTTAAAAAATAGACATTATATTTTTTTCATATATATAAAAAAATATCTGTAATATTACAATGCAGTTCTTTTCACTGGACGGGTTTGACTTATAGTCAAATGTGCTTCTTGTGTTTCACATGTGTGAGTGTGTTTGCGTGTGTACTCAATTTCCCTCCGGGGATCAATAAAGTCTTATCTTATCTTATCTTATCTTATCTTATCTTATCAGTATGCCTGAAAGTGTAAGCGTGTATTAGATTGTACTCTTTCATCACATCCTTCTCTCCCAGTGATTCTCTTATCTTCTATCTGTTCCTGCAGCTCGTCCTCACTCATCCTCTTGATTCCTGGAACAACTGCGTGCACACCTGCTAACAGACAGTCTGCTGGCTGGACAGAGGACTCTCCAGGGACAGGTTAGTGGGAGACAGGTCTGGACGGCCACAAGGCTTAAACATGGAGGAGATGTAAAAGGCCTGCAGGCACAGACAAAAAAACATGTCAGGAAATATATACACAGACCACATATGCTGTCAATCATCCATTGTTTATAAACACCAAGAGGGATCAGGGTGAGGGGAAAAAAGACAGAGAGCGTATTGTTTAAGTTAACTCAGTCAAAGAAGATCCTGTAAAGATAACTATTATTCCAGACTTTTTAGACAACAGACTTTCGACATACCACCCAGTATGCGGTGAGGCCTCCTTGGATGAAGCCTGTGAGCACGTCAGTGGGGTGGTGACGGTAGTCAGAGATGCGGCTCAGGCCCGTGTAGATGGCAATTATTACTAGGAGGAACTGTATCAACGGGCGCAGTAGCCGAGCTCCTCGCCAAGACAACCGTGCCTGCAGGTAGAACTGCAAAAAGTATAAAATTCATTAAAGGAACAGTTGACCCAAAACAAAACACTAAAAACACTTAGTTTTGTTGACTTTTGTGTTGGAAGAAGGCAGGAGGTGCAGAAAGCAGCATGTGTCCACCCTAAGGAGGACACTGTCAAGGGTTAAATCCTGGGGATGCACTGATAGTGATACCTGGACTTTGCATATCGGCCAATACCAGATACCATATTCTTTGCAGTTATGCAACTAGCTGTAGGTTGTTATAGCAACCATGAAATTCCTGCTGACTTTTTGCCTC
The DNA here is from genome assembly GCF_900634625.1 of Parambassis ranga. Classification (NCBI taxonomy): domain Eukaryota; kingdom Metazoa; phylum Chordata; class Actinopteri; family Ambassidae; genus Parambassis; species Parambassis ranga. The sequence goes on from NC_041029.1 coordinate 12,373,534, forward strand.
ACTCCATGTTGTGGCTGTGTTTACTGTGAGAAAAGTCTACCAGCATGCTGCATGTGCTGCTGACACATGATGTGGCATGCTTTGCAAAGTTTTGAGTGAGCCAGCTGCTCACTCCATGTTGGTCAAAAATGGTTCCTACCTAATAGACTACAGAGGGCCATCAAGTGCCATTTTAAAAGGCAATATAGGTGCAAGTCACAGGAAATTATACATGTTGGCAATTGTGTGTTAATGTGTCCCAGAAACATTAACTGATTATAGAATATTATGGCACAAGCTCTATAAGGCATAATCTTTAAGAGTAGCCCAACCAGAGGGCAAATAGAAGTTTGGCATGATTTTATTTTTATAAACCCTTTTATTCATCTCCAGGGCCTGCATGAAGGCTGCAGCAGAGAGTGGATATTGGTAAAAATAGGGTCATAGGGTGAGTGCGATGCAGATGCAGGGCCAGTTTTATGAGGTGGCTGGAGGTCTGTCTGGGCCCACTGGGGAACAAGTAAGCCTACATTCCTGCAGGTAAGCAGACCCTCGCCGCTTCATCCTTCTCCCTGTCCCAGCTGAGAGCAGGTGTCACACCTCCTGCTTTAGACATTAGCAGCTGGCTGGGGTCTGTGTGGCATGTACCTACAGGTTTGACACATTCTCTTCAGGCCCTCTACAGTCTGTTGAAACATTGGCTAACAGCAACTCTACGTTGAAGGAGGTGTGTTTGAGAGGCAAAAGAAATGTCTGCAGTTTTTTAGGTCACTTAAACATGAGCTAATAATGTGGAATACATGAGAACTGTGAACATTTCTGGATAATAGCGTGCTTTAGTCTCCCTCTAACTGTCATTCCTCTCTCACAATGTACTTATGACTAGTGGACAATGCAGTGCGAGAGATTTCTATTGCTGAAAGAAGCCTGTCGATCTCTCAGCAGGCATATTCAGCCCCTCCACCCCCCTCATCTAAATGAGAACCACAACAAGGCCTCCTCTGTCTATGGAGGCTCTTCATCTATTCATGCTCCCCGTGAAAAACATTCTCCCTCGTTCTCTCCCCCCTCCTCCTCCCGATCTCCCTGTCTCTCCAGCTCTTTCAGTTTGAAGCTGCATGCCTTTAGAGAATCGCTGCTCTCAAAGATCTCCTCCCTCATGATCAGAAAGCGTGAATTTGTTTAACAGCACATGTCTCTCTGTGTGTGTTTGCGCATGTTTAATTAGTTTAGTTAATAGGTGCACACAGTGTGCATGGCCTTTAGGGATTGGTGTTGTCTTTAATAACAGAAAAGAAAGTGAGAGCTGTAATATTCCCCCTAACCGTGGAAACACAGCAACAAATTCTGTAATTACACGGACACAGGTTCAGGTGAATGTGAAGGTCAAATTCCAGATGTGTGTGTGTGTGTATAGCAGAGGTGACTTACTGCCAGGTAGAGCATGGTGTACATGGCGAAGGAAGCATGGCCAGAAAAAAAAGACTTCCTGAAAGAGAACATCAATAAAATAAATGCCAAAGGTTACACATTAACAAGTTTCTGTGTACCCCGCCCTTAGTAAACATAACATTTCTCACACACCTCGCCTCCTCCACCATCTTCTGGCTCTGCTGCCTGCAGGTGACGTGGGACACGTAGCTGCCAGGAGTACAGTTGATGGATGCATAGGTGACGTTACACACAGACAGGAAGTTGGGCCGCAGACGACCTACGCTTAGCTTGGCCATGTTGGTGAGGGACTGACCCACGCAGCAACCAAACAGGAAGCTCCCAAGCTCCTTGTACAAGCATGATACATAGCAATTTCGAACAAAAGCTCGCGAGTGCACACCTCGAAAACGCACCCGGTAGCACTCACCCAGTGCAATCTGGGAAGGAAAAGGAAGAAAACAACAAAAGTCTCACTAAATATTGGACATTCTAACTAATTTGTTTTTACATTTTTAAAACAAGCCTATACTCCATTGCACTACAACCCTCTGAACCCACCCCCAGTTCAAATCATGTTGACAAGAACAATCATCCTACCATCTGATGGTCAGTCAAGCATCATGACATAGCATAAATGTGGATGTGGATGTGAGGTTATAAATATACATGTGAAGCTGCCTTACTGTTAGGCCAGTGATGGCGATGCCACCGGCAATAAGCAGGCCGTCAGGAATGGCCTCTGTTTCCACATAGGGATAGGTGATGCTGGAGTCCCCGCAGAAAAAGCCACGTCTGTATGGGGTCACTGCCTTCAGCTCACATGCAAAAAATGGGATGGAGGCTGAATAGAAAAGGCAAAAAAAGATGGCTACATGAATGTCTTTGAAGTAGTACAATCACATAGAGAGAGAGAGAGCAAGATATTTGATCTTGGCTCACATAATAAAGGAGGCCTCACATGAGATACAACCTAATAAGAGGGGCAGCATTTAAGTGTGTCAGCCATCCGGTGGCATGATTTCCAGATGAAACATTCCATGCATACCTGTTCCCAGCAAAGAAGCAGGAAAAAGAAGAACAGTTGACAGACAAGAAGATGAGCATGGAGAAGCAAGATGAAGAAGGAGGAAGAGGGTACAGTTACAATAAGACTTTGTTCCAGTAAAGAGCAGTGACATTTTAACTAATGTTTTATGCCGAATTTCCTGGCTGGTCACTGATTATACAGACTCTGTATCAGGTAAGAGAAGTCAAGGTCTTAAGCAAACAAAACTCCCAGTTAGATGGTGATAGTTTATACAGGATAGGTTGTGCAATATGATAATGATAAGGAGCAAAGTGACATTTTGTACCCCTGTAAAAGAGGGCTAATCTGCACAGCTTTTGAGCTAAAGGCCAACAAAGCTGTGGGGGCTTGCCCGGTGTCTCATTTCTCTGTCCCTTATCCCATGTCCCCTTGTCACCCTTTGGAATGCAGCAAGAACATGGGATTAATCATTAACCTCTGTGCCTCTTCCTGTCATCCCAGGCCTGCTGGTTGGCTGGAACGCACCCAGGCCAAAACACTGCTCCTGCCAGGGAATCTCTCAGACTACGTGACTGAGCAGTGAACAGGATACACATTTTAAAATCAGGCCAAAAGGAACAATGCACAGCTACACACTCAAACATACAAACAACAGCCTGAAAGCATGTCGTTCATCATGATCAATCTGCAATTGCTGACTGACAAAGAGCAGAAATTGAATATCCTCTGTAGTCAGAGTCAACCTGCCCTAACAGACAGACAAAACACAGACAAACAGAGGCCCACTTCCTCATATTCCCAGAGATGTCATAGAAGCTAAGGCGAGACGGGAAAACGCTGCAGACAGATAGCGGAGGTGATGACGCTAGCAAAGAAAAAAAAAAACAACAGATAGGAAAGACCTCTCATATGACCCCGATCTCTCACTCTCGCTTCATCAGTGCCACGTTTACAGGCAGCTTGTCACACACACTGACATAGATTAAGTTAGGTCACATGCTGATGTACCCAATGGGACGCACACAGGCATCAATTGATTTAATCTGCTAATATCAACTGAATGAACCATCTAGTGCCAATTAAATACTTTGTTGCTAAGTACTAAGTAGTGGTCTAATATAGGGAGATAAATATAAAGACAGGCATTCTTAATATAAGGTACAGTGTGTTCTATCTATATCTGGCGGTTACACTGTTGCCTGGTCACATAGAATACACTTCTGAATCTCCTACTCATAATACTCTTATCTGTGTGTATCCTTTTCACTTCCTGCAGCGGTATGAGATAGGTGTTACAGGTGGCAACCTCTGGGGCTGAGACATGACTCCAATGTGGATGTGCAAAAAAAATGCAGTTCCTCAAACTGGACTCTTGAACTTGGCACTAAAAAGGTAAATCAACCCCCACAGACCTCCATGTTAAAACCTAACAACAGAAATAAACACTTTTACATTTTGCTGAATGAAGGGCTTTCTAGGTTTTAGTGACAGGATGATGTCATGGCTAATGAACATCTTACATACAATACATAACTACTGTACGTGCCAATGAAAATCATACCAGCGATTGTTAATAAAGATATTACACTATGTTTCTTCTGTAACTTAGAAACCTGCAGCTGATACTAACATTTCAAAGTTTTTCCTGAAGCTCTTATTTGAGTCCACTGTAAAAATAATTAATGGGACACAATGAATTGTTAGTATATTGGTCTGTAAAGGATCCATACATTGCACCCTTTAATACCTCCGAAAAGAAGTAGAAGTATGCATTTTAAGGAGCCTTCAAAATAGGGCACAGCTTATGGGTTCAACATTTTACACAAAGGCAATTAAATGTAAACATTTCAAATGTAATAGCATATTCTGCAGCAAAGACTGACCGACCTTTAGTGGCTTCAGTATCATCCATTAACAGATTGCATGGTATTACCAGAACTCTTTCCTAATAATCAATACTGCATACTGCATTGACAGAGAGATAATGGATAGAGTCTCCATTAAGATTTGCTGCAGTTACTGCAGGAACATGGACTTCTTAAGGGATCGTTTTCAGTACATGTGCTCTAATGGGAGGCATGAGCACTGAGCCAGGCAGAGGTATACTTTATGACCTCATGCCTGCCAATGCTGATGGCTTATGTTGTTTTCCCATTTTTCATGAAATCCCAATACGGACTTGCCTCTAATTAGCATGGAACAAAGGTCAGTATAATAAGCTTCTCAATAAAATCCAACAAATTTACTGCAGCTTGAGTTGGGTCACAGTGCACATGTACTACAAACCACAAGTTATACAGTATCTACACAATCCTATGCAAATTACAAGCTCCTGTGTCACAGTCAACTTCTATGCCTTGCAACTACATGGAAACTGTTTTCACAACAAGACACAAAAAAACACTCCAGAGACTCTCACATCATCTGTCAGGCAGCTGTGAGTAAACCTCTGCACCTGGCCAAGACATGCTCAGAAAGAGAGCCAGACCAGGAAGGCCTATGAGAGGACCCAAAATGAGGGAGAGGAGTGGGTCTGCTCACATAGCCAAGCCAGTGTGTATGTGTGTGTCTGTGTGTGTGTGTGTGTGCTGCTCGCTGGGCCTGCAACATTCAAAGCAGGAATGCTTTCAAATAGTCAAAAGGGACAGAAAGAAAGAGAGGGAGGGAGGGAGGGAGGGAGAAGAGGGGATATGTGCCTCACTCTGAGAAACTCTTCTGGTTCTAATTTACACATCTATGACCACAGCCCAGAATGAGCTCACTGTGAGAGGAGAACAACAACAACCAAGAGCACCAAAATTTTCAAAAAGTGATTAAAGGAAGAGTGCAATGAGAAAAGGGCGGATGCTAGTTATTCATCGACATGCTTTGAGGTCATATCTGTTGATCGATTCTGTGTCAAGTGAAAACTAGGCTACAGTGCATGGCCAGGAGGCTAGAAAATTGACAAATGGGGGGGAGGACAGTAATAGAGGGGTGAGAGAAAACTGAAAAGATGGAGCCAAAAGAGATGCAACAGCAGACGGAGGCGATTAGTGGTGGTTCTGGAATGTGAGGGTCAGAGATCTGGGCTCTGCTGGGACCCGCTCTGTAAACACGACCCCGCCTCAACCAGCAGAATACCCCCCCCCACCACCCACTAAAAAAAAAAAAAAACATACATAGACATAAAAACCACACATGGATGCAAACAAACCAAAACCACAACCACATAGACAACCAAACATCCCACAGAAACCCAACAGCACCTGGGAAAAAACAAACCATAGAAACCCAAACGATCCACAAGACAAGAAACTGAGGCAAACAGCCCATCTCACACCTCAGCCAACTTCTGTGGATGCTGCCGCTGTGCATGACCCAGCCTTAAGGTACATGTGAGCTATCTGTATCATCAAATCTCATAATGTCACCCTTTGATAGAACAGGAGGACAGACAATTAGCAACCTTTCAACGTAGGTCCATCTGGCCTGCAGCTTATAGGACCGGACTGAGCCTGGGCTGTGTGTGTGTGGCACCCTACACAGGTGGTCCACCCTTACTGGGCCCCTCACCAGCTTGCATATGCCAACGCCTCTAAACGAACTAACTTCAGCAGTGTCTTTTACATCAAGTTCACCAGCTAGTGAACTGAAGTCATTTGAATCACTGCGAGCACTATAATCCCTGTTAACGACATTACAAGAAGCAGCGTGACTGCCAGCCTTACATGCTCATAAAAACAGCAGAGTGTAGTTGGACTGGGTGGGCTTGTTCAAATTATTTGTGCAATAATGGCTTTAACTGCACAAAGCTGTCTCCACAAGCTAGTCTAGAATTGTGTAATATGTGTTCAGTTTGGCACTTTAAAAGCATCAGTACCTGATCGAAAACCTAAAGACTGCTGTACTGCAGGGCAGTAACACTTTACACAGGAGAGGAAGTCATTCACACACAGCCGGTGATTATGATTAGGTTATTTGATTAGGTTAGAAGATGGCTCTTCCTGCACTTCTGTGGCGGGCCGATCCGTTATGGGGAGAGAAGAAGAGTAGCGTCCTGCACTCACACTGAAAAACACACACCCATTCCCTTATTCATAATGGTATCCTTTGTTCAGACGGTGCTCTGTTTTGTCTGCCCTGATGGCACCACAAAGACATTTATCAGTGGAGAACAAAGATGGAGTGAGAAGGAGCCACTAAACAACAGACCTGGATCTTTGTTGACCATCTGCTATCATCAACATCTGCTGCAGCTGGACTCTACAAAGATTTTTGAAGTGTACCTCAAGTACCTCGCGTACAGAAGCAAAGGCCAACCATTCAACCAACCAAATGATATAACTGACATGAACTACAGAAGGGAAGAACTCTTGCTCGCCCCTTCTACTGTTACTGTTGCCACTGGCCAGTAGAGACATGCTTCCCACAGCTGCTTGTGTTCTCTCCACACTTCACCGCCCCGCTTCCTGGAGCCCGGCTCTGGAGTTCAGGGCATGAGTGGTGAGTTTTGAAGTGGGCTGTCTGTCTTGCCTGTCTGATTCAGTAGGAACATAAAGGGCCCGCCACTGTGGTATGTACCCTGGAAGCTTTAAAGGGGATTTCTCTGGTTGCGGTGTGAAGGTAAGGATGTGCGCAGTCAGGTGAGGGCAGGCAGTCTGCAGTGACACAAGGGTTGTGGTTTTGACTGTCTGATTGTGGAAGGGGATGAGTTGTGGATGTGTTTTTGTTTGCAGTTGGAACAACTTCAGAGCAGAGCATAAAGGGTCTCCAGCAGGTGAGATGCGACATGGTGATAAAATGGTCCTGATGATGGAACCATGCTTTGGGACAGACAGAAAGTTCTGACAGGTGAGGCTAAAGCTTGTGTTTGCATTCCAAGACAATCTGATGGTGAGCCTCTACAGACCCATTCTACCTAATGAGCACTGAGGATTAGAGTACTACACACATCTTTATTCACTCATTATGGCTAATACCTATGGAACACCCTAGGCACTTAAGGAACCATCATCAAGGAGGAGATTGCAGCTGTCTCATTAAAAGTACATTTGCTGTCTGAACCTTTACATGGCTTTCTCTGAGTACTACTTCCTCACTAGGACATAAACAGACAGCTGTGTGTGCGATCCCTAAGGCGCCCGTGGGTCTGACCTCTGACCCCTACTGTAGATCTTCAGCTCCGTCTCTCCTTCCCTCCCTGGGGCTTTTCCCTCACTCAAGCTCTCACTTGATTCCTCAGTCTTCAGACATCTCTAAGACTGAAAAGACTGAAAGTACAGTGTCTAAGGAAGAGTGCACCTAATGGGTTCCTGAGCCTCTGCAGCACTGTCAAACAGGAAGGGGATACATTAATAGCTACACTAACGAGAAAGCGGGAGCGAAATCACTGCTTCCACCAGCTAATGATTTGACTGAGCTGTTTTTAATGGCTCTCCATCTGTCAGCCACAGAGTGACGCCAATGTGTTCCATAACTTTCAGAGTGTCAGGACCCGAGACGCTCGAAAATACAGGACCGGCAAATTTGTCAACAAACAGCACGCACATGGCAGCCGTAGTATAATTTCACAGCAGTAATGACTCATACACACACAAACACCCACACCCACACTTTTACTCATAAATACACACACATAGGAGACAGTTTAATAAAGACTTGCACACATCAACATGCCGTGACGTGTCGGCCTCCTTCTGTCTCACTCACATGGCAGCTTTCTCTGCCAAGAGAACAGAACTAAAAAAAATACTGAAAGAACCTAACATAAACCTGCCGCCCGACCCGAAACACATGCAGACATAAAAACACACACTCACACACCTCGCTGGAGCGCTGGGACACCATCAGTCCCAAAAATAGAGTTTTTGTGAAGAAAAGGAGAAAAAAGAAGGAGCCCTTTCAGATTTTAGATGGCTTTGTAGATACAAGTCCCCTGGTACTGGCATGCTGTTTCATGTCTAGAACAAAAACACACACAGTCACACACACACAATGGCTCTAGCTTTCTCTTTCTCTGCTACACAAAACCATGTTATTTTCTAAGAACTAGTACAAATCTGTTGCAGCATCTAGTACAATATCAGGCATGTGTGAGAATTACACCTCTAAAGAAGGTCAAGCCTTGTGGCAAAGCTAATTGCTCCAACATAAGCTATATAAGCTAATAGTAGGTCTTAAAGTGGCACTTCCATTCACTTCCCAATTACCCATAAGAGAGTCAATAACTAACTTTATTGGGGTGTTGACAGGCTGAGGACCACCTGTGCAGGATAGAAGGCCTGTCCCTGCATGCTAGTCAGAAATGACAAACACCCAAAGCCTCTTGACCCCCCGGGGTGGCTGGTCGCTGAGTGAGCCACAGGGCGAAGATTTTGTCAGCGACCCCCCCTGCAGTTCTAAAAGGAATGCGTGCACACACTTAAACAGTTTCTATCACTGAGCTGAACCAGAACAATCTATCTATCACATACGTGTCCAAACAGCCCCACACCTTATTATGGGAGTACAACATGCCGGGTGTTGAGACAATCTGAGTCAGAGCCTGCGTTAACGTTCTCAATCTCCCCCGCATTCCAGAGGCAGATTAAAGCTCATGCATAATACCAGAGCACCCCAACGCCAAGTAAGATACATGGACAGACATCACTTGATCACATAATGAGGATGGATGCTTCAGGGTGAAATTCCACAGTTACGGTAGTGAATGAGTCCCTTCACAGGATGAATAACACTGGTGGGTCAACTGTCTGAGGCCACAATGACATGAGGGAAAATGGCATTAGTCAGAAATAAGAGCATTAAGTTGCATGAAGGGCCCGATTCACTTCCAATAAGTGATGACATTTACTGCCCACAGATGATGATGAGTCAGGCCACTGCTAATAGCCGGCATGGTGGTTAACAAGACAGATGCAGGATGCAGGCAGACAGATGGCACCCTGGAAGGAACCAGATAAGATTTACTATTAGCAACAATTTACTTTCCATTATGTTCTTATTGTGTTTGGACAATGCACCACGTGTGAGGTATTGTGGTAAAAGATACTGCATATTATAAAATGTACCACAAACATATCACTGCATCAAATCAAACCAGGACTTTCTGTGATATGTCAGCTTCTACATCCAGTCCTCTCTACTACGTCCACCTCGATGCTCGGTAAATCAATCTCCGGGTATTTTGCACAAATGGAACCAAGTGTGCAGCTAATAGTGTACCTGCAGGGGTTAAGAACAACATGGCAACAGGGCTGCCTAACGCTGTCATCTTGTTTGCAGGGCCTCACTATTTTTTAACTGCCAACGAACATGAGACCTGTCGGTCTGCCTAGACGGGTTCTGCCTCTCCTGTCGCTGGTCCAGATAACCACTCACTCACCTTCACACACAACACAGCACCTCTGTTCCCTAGCACAGTCATGTGAGATGGCAGACAGCATTAAACTTGTTGGAATATGTTTTGTCTTAGATGCCAAGCAGAATCATCATGTTGTTAGAGACTTTCTGACTAACTCCAACTGCAATTAAAGTAAAGTAAAAGTAAATGTACCGTACAATTATGAACTGATAAGCCTATTCTTGTTTATGAGCCCTCTTGTTTATGAAAGGAGCACATGTGAACAGTTTTCCTTCCCATTTGTACACCATATCTTTAAGCACAATGTCATTATATATATTTTAAACATATTCTCTAGATCTCTGTCACTAATTGGGACTAAAAAGTTCAACATATTGTTTGGATATGACAGTATTTTCTCTGAAATGTCCAAATGTGACCTGAAAACATGTTTAACATGTAAAATTATGAATCTATTTTTCTCTATTCTGAATTTGATGGATGTTCTTATGTGTTTGAATGCATGTATCCCAGTTTGTTTCAGCATTTTAAAATGTAGGAAGCCTGATCAATACTTCACACATATTAAACTGGGTCACCTCTCTCTAATAACAGAGAGGGTGCCCCCCTCATAACCCTTCACAGCCTCCCAGCTGCTGGATTATGTGTGGTTTGATGTTGAGTAATCCAGCAATGAGAAGAGGTAATTTTCAGCACAAGACGCATGTTTTTATCCCTATTCCCACGTTCTTCTCCCGGGAACTTTTTTTTTTTTTTTGGAGGGGGGTTACCATGGGAACAGATGAATTCCCGGGACAACTCCACTGCTGCCAGCTGAGCCCCCACCCCACCCCATCCCACATCCCCCTTCCTCCCTCCCAGCCCCCCACGTGCACAGAGGGGACGGAACTGAAGTTTGAACACTTTCCATTTGACTTCTGGGAAAAATGCTTTGCAGCTTCGTTAACAATCCACACGCAATGTTTACAGTTTTTCCACTTTTTTTCCCTCAGAACATGATGTTAACATGCAACAAAACAGAAGCAGATGGAGAATCTGGAAAAAGTAGTAGGCTGCAGTTATTGTTATCATCACCACTGTATCAGTCCAAATGGAAAACAATATGAAAATGTACATTAATAATTATAACAAAAAAGCTTCTTACCGACAAAGAGGCATATTAAATCCAAACCGACGAGCATCTTCCTCTTGGTGCAAAACACGCTCTCCTCCTCCGGCTGGGCCATGCACTGTTTCCCAGCTCCGTTCCCGGACCCTCCACTGTCTGCTAACCGCAGCTGGAGCTCTGCGTCCCGGGGCAACGTGTTGCTGTGAGTACCGGTGGAATTAAAGTTTTGCATGTCTTTAGCTGAAAAAAGTTTCTGACAACTTCTGGAAAAGTAGTCCTCTCTGTCGCAGTTACAGAGAATAGAGAATAATGGATACAAATCCCAAACTTTTTCTTAGTGCGTCCGTCGTCGGTGCAGCATGAAGTTTGACAGCAGCAGACCTTCTACCGACTTACCGACCGACCGACTGACCGACCGAGCAGCCTGTAGTTGTGGTAACACGTTTGTCATCAAGGAGTGCAGAGAAAACCGACACAGGACCAACCTGGAAAAACACAATACAAAACATCCGACTGGCTCCAGGTACACCCACAACAAACTCCTGAGTGGGCTCCTGTACTGTTCTGTCTGCGCTCAGCCGTCCTGAACACACGTTTATGACAGACTCACGTTTATGTCAGACTTTCAAAATAAAGGCCCCCCTCCTCACTAACGTCCCTCCCACGCTTCGCCGCCATGCACTTTTATTTTGGTGAAACGTTCGCGTTATTTCCGGTGTTACTTTGACTTCACACAGCCGCCGGCCTGTAAACCCTGCCAAATCGATACCTATCGATCAGACTGGAGCTCACACCATGTTCGATCCGCCTGACCTGACAGCTGGACGCTGTCCACTGAGATGTCTCCTGACGCATTAGACAGTATCACATGCCAAGTCACGTCACACATACAGATTATTTCATGCAACAAAAAAGTATCAAAAAAACTTTCGTTTGAAGGCAACATTTCCTTATATTGATACTCAATGAATATGTAAATGAACTATAACTATAGCCTGGATCATAAAGTAAGAATAGCCAGTGATGACTTTCTTCCTTATGTCTCTCAGGCCACAGTTGCAAAGGCCTTCTGATTTCTCCTGCTGTTTCTCCTCAGACTTCGGGTTAGAGGTATCCTGCCACCTGCTGTTAAAGACTGGAGCTGCTCTTTTTGGACTCCGTATGCTGAGCTGCTGTATGTATGTTTTATTATAGCCTACAGAGAATCAAACTAAGATACATAGATCAGGTCATTCTGAAATGAAAAAAACTAAAAGGTTTTGTATTGTCAAGTGAAATGTGGATTGATGAAATTTTAACAAGTAATTTAACACTATATATATATATATTTCGTTTTTTCTAAACATTTCTCTGCATTATAGATTTATTGTATATCCACTAGATGGCAGTAACTCTTCACAGCAGTAGTGAGAATATAGGAGGAAGTACACACATGGTAAAGCCAACACCTGAAATGGCCACAGTAACAGTGCTTCTGATTGGATGTCATTCCACAGCATGAATATTCTCATATGAAGTATATCCACAGTCGCAAAAAAAATCGTTTACTTGTTTTCTTGTACATCAGTGACTATTTGACGCTCTATTCTTACCCACTCCATTTTTATTTTTATTTATTTATTTATTATTGGCTTAAAGGTCACGTCAAAACATACGTCTTATATGATTTCCTCTCAGTAATGATACTATGACTCATTCTGTCATACGTCTTTAGGTTCGGAAAATATGACCTCACCTGAAAATACAGAACAAAATGACATTGCTGAAACAATTACATACACCTCTTCATGTTTGTCATAACCAGCCTAACAACAGCAGGACTTCTCCATAGACTACACACACGCACCTGACCACACACAGATGAATCTCTGAATTGAAACACTTCTGCTTTCCTCCTCTAACTCAGAACGCCTGTGGTACGCCAGTGCACGCCAGTGGGTGACTTGACCACCTGGAGTTAAAAAGGCGCCTCGCTGCAGGTGTCGCTTTGTCTTTTGAGTCCTCTTTGCCTGATGACGCATACCTGAACCAAAGGCCATCCTGTTTTGCTGCCATGAAACTTTCCCCAGGTGAAGTGCAAACGGAGAAAGTGAAACCACAGTTACTGACCTCAACCAGAATTTAGATGCAGATGGGAATTTTCAAGAAGTACAAATAGTAAACAGCTTATCTTGACATTTAATCAGTTTCACAGTTGTGACACTGACATTTACATGTCAGATTAGAGATGAGATAAAAACTAATTCAAACTTGAATTAGTTTTTATTGTATTAGGGTATTTTTTATTTTAAATAATAAAATAGATTATGTATTTATTAGAATTTTTAAATAATTAGTTTTAAATTGAGCATTTAATTAAAGGCTTAAATACAAAGCCAACCAATGTCAGTTTGATTTATTAATTAAATGAATTATAAATATAGGAAACTGAATGAATCATGTCAAAGATCTGTACTCCTTTCTTCTCTCCCTGTTAGTACGTCTTGTTCCTTCTTTATGTGTTGAGTAGGAGACAAAGGGCCAGCCCCCAGATGGAGATACAGTCTAGGCCTACTGCTATCTGCCTCCTCTAACATACAGGGGAAAGTACCATTTGGATTTCTCTCTCTATTCTATAGATACACAGGGCACAGACGAGCACCGTCACACTTTTAAACATCCTCATCACATGCACACTCTGAGCTCAGGAAGCCAACACACTGCTTTGGTGCACAGCAGAGGAAACTCAGGACCTGTACAGTCGTCATTTCTCAACATCTGTCTTCCTGCGCTGAATCGGACTGACGATGCCACAGCCCATCCAGAACTCCCTGGTCCAAGTCCTCCTGTTGTGGACCACCGTCCTTTCTATATTCCAGATTGTTGTCATCGCCCTCTTTTTCGCAGGGGGACATAATGGCCCGGTGAGACCTCTTCAGATACACTCTCACAGTGTTGAATTGACATCAGAGAGTATAGCTATTTCTGTGTAGTACATGTTGTTCTTTTGTGTGGTTTTGACAGTAGCAGAGCTGCTACTTGTGGTCGGTCTGCAGCTGGTGTCTGACATTGAGAGAACAATCCATGAAGTGTGGTTTGGCAGATGTTTAGAGCCAGTATGTGACAGGATGATTCTGACTGTTTGATTTCTTATTTAGCAGCAGGGTTTTTTACTGGATCTTAAATGCAACCTTTTGCCTTTTTTACAATGAGTATATCTTGTATATCTTCTCCAGTCTCAGAACAGTAGCGCTGTAGAACCACAGCACAAAATGCAATCCCAGGAGCCCAAAACATCTTCGGTAAGCTAACTACAGCTTCACAGTTTGAGCTCCTCCTGCTCATTTCTCTTTGGTGTTGTGTTGTTTATCTGAATCTGAGTCCACGCTTCTCTTTGTAATTCTGTATTGTCTTGTAATTGCAACACCAACATCCCTGACACATAAATCCTGCAGATTAGGCAGATCTATCGCAACTTCCATTTTTTTGGTTACTTATGTCAGACGGCCTTCCTCTCCTCATCTCTTGGAGGAACCACAGTGACGTCATTGCCATATTCGGGGAAATGCCACTATACGAAACAGATGTGTTAATGTTTTTTTTCTGAAGATGTGTTTTGTGCTCACTTTCAAGATAGAGGTGCTAGTTTCATTTGTAAAAAATGCTAGTGAAAGTCACATTAGCATAAGTATTTAATGTGTTTTTTCTGCAGTTCCCCTCTGACAATGGATATGTGCTGGGCAAAGGCAAAATGGTCACCTTTAAGGCAACTGAAGGTAAATGTCTACCTATGTACAAAAATCGGAAAAAAATGTACCACTGAGTCAGATAGTTATTGTAATTCCAGCAATTCATCACCCATTACACATTGGTTCATATAACTGAAAACAGAATATCCAAAGAATGTACAACTTCTCTCTTTCCTACAGATAACAGCTCACTTAAATGGACCTCACTTAATCCAGACACAGGCGTGATCTCTAAAGAAGGCAAATCCCTCACCATATTGAGAGATGGGTACTACTTCCTAAGCCTCCGGGTGACGCTGTCCTTGTGTAAAGGAAGCCAGTCCGAGAAGCTGGAGCACAAGGTTCACCTGATGTGGCAGGACACGGTCCTTCTGGAGGGTTGGATTAACACCAAAACTAACAGCACAGGCGTGCTCAGTAAGGTAAAGGAGCTGTCCGCTGGAGGAACACTGGAGGTCAGAATCATCCCGCCAGCAACATGTATTCAGGACTCTGAAGCTGTCACCCACCTGGATATCATCTACATGGCCAAGCCGTAGTGGAGATGATCTACAAGTCCTACAAGTCCTGGTTCTGGAGCAAAGATGCTCAAGTGCAAACACAGAGGTGTGGAGGCAGAAAACACAGCCCCCTGTAGATTCTGGTCTGCATAAAGAAAGTAGGATTTACTTTGGCCAGTGAAGTAGATATATGTCTGACATCATCACTACAAATCTGTTTCTCTGCTGTTACACTTAAAGGGTTTTTCGAATTTACACTTTAACCTCAGCTAAATAACAATATGTTGGTAGGTTTAGGGGGATTGTCCCTTGCATGTCACAAAGCTTGATTGTTCTCATTGCCATGTCACAGAAGCAGGTAGTAAACCTTGTTATCTTGTTGGAGGTTCTTCCATTTAAAAAGAATTGAATGTATCACACTGAAGGGTGAAAGCCTTTCAGTGCTATTTGCACAGCTCCTTTTTTTTGCTATTGCTGATTGATTTCTTTGTATGTTTGGATATATTTATGTTGGATTTATTTATTGCTTTGACTATATGCAGCACACAGGTATATAACGATGTCTTCCAAATTCCAGAACCACTCTCACACTCAGAATCTGCTAACCCATGAAAGTGCAGTTTGTCACTGTGTGACTTTGTATAGTATACATGTAGTATATTATTACAGAGTCACTGGAATGTATGTACAGATTTTTCAGTTCGACAGTCATGATTTCAGGCAACTCCAGTTTAATTTAGTCTGAAATTATTTTTGGATTTATTTATTAATCATGACCTGTTATATATATAAAATTAAAACATGACTTTTACAGAGCTCCAAATCTCATTCTTGTATTACACATTATGACACATAACATCCCGGGTTATGACACAAAGTTTCATGTGTTTAGAGAAAGAAATTTTGAGATTTGTCACTGGGTTATTTTTCTTTAAACACACTACAGTGTGTCATGGGAAAATGGGAAGTAAATGAACAGTTTCTTTCCTAATTCTATGCAGCCTGCTGTTTGGGAAGTTTAATGCCAGACTTAACATACAACCAATGTCTTTTTCTTTTTTTGTGGATATCATCTCCATTTTTTTCAAAAATGTTTTGACCTTTCTACTCATCACAATTTATGACAGTCCTTTCTCACCCATTTGTAATTAAAATGAGATTATTTTGATGTGTTTGATATTGAGCAGAAGACAGCAAATGAAATTCTGTGAGTCATTATTGATACCCTGAAGTGAAAGTGAGAGGTCATAAAGTGTGCAGCAGAATTGTTAATAGAAAGAGGTAGTGGGACCCTCCCTGCCATATGCTGTCTAAGAATATGACCTCCAGAGTCTGCTAAAGCACAATAATAGATGCCTCTTTTTTTACGACGATAGAGATATAAGCTATCATGGAAAAGGTCACTGAAACAGGATATTAGTCATCACAGCAAGGAGACATATTTTCCGAGTTACTAAGGTTTCTTCTCAAAACTTCTTTTCCAAAGCCGAGCCGCAGAGTCCCATATCTCGGCTGCTTGAAGTGTATTAGCTGATGCCACAACAGCTTTCGATTGAACCAAGATGAGGTCCAAGATGTTATATCAAAATACAGAGCAGACACCTACTCTTTTTCGTGGTTTCATTCACTGGTGGCATTTGCATAGGTAGGAGTACACATATGCCCTGGTGTTCCATAGCCAGATGCAGGTCCACATAAAGACAGAAGGGTTTCCATCGAAACATCACGGAGAGTGTGGTCTCTGTGCAGGCTTTGATCAACAGGCAATGGAGTAATGTGACTAAAAATGACATTACAACAAACATATAAGCAAAAGATGGGAAAAGGATGTCGGGGACATTCATCAACTTCTTCTGTACAGGGTCATGGGGGGTGGTAGAGCCTATCCCAGCTGTCAAAGGGCAAGAGGCAGGGTACACCTGTTTAGGGCCCCCAGGAGCACCAAAAGTCCATGATAAAACATATATTTTATATTTAAAAAAATAACATGCATCAATACAAACCAGATGGTATGGTAATGATAGTGGGTATGTTACACACACAGTGCAGCCTATAGGATGATGAAGCATCTGATGCTGAAGTGGTGGTATGAAATTTTGCTTAGGGCCCCATAAAGGTTTGGGCCGGCCCTGCTGAAAACATATTTAATATTTTTATACATTAATTTAACTAAAAGAGTAAAGGCAGGAACAATGCGTGATGTTCATTTTTACCATTCGAAATTATCAACTTCTGTTGTGCAGCAGGGTCCTCAGAGACAAACACAAGGGGACAGCATATAGGTGTGGATTGAGACCACCTGTTTCAGTTTTGCTTTTGATAAAAATGTTGTGTTATTCTCAGACAAAAAAGAAAGAAAAGAAAACAGACTTCTGAGGGTAGAAATGCTGTGTTTCATTTCAAAAGTGGTGTGCACTTCACTGGAAAATGTTAGTTTCACATATGGAAGAGTAAATATTGTCTTCCCACACAGTTCTCTCTGTGAAAGGCATGTCTAGACTAGTTTATTCAAACCTGAATCCTCCACCACACAGCTGATAGCACATCTACTGTACCTCAGTGCTGGAAGATAATGACTCACACTTATGACAAAATGTGGAGATGCTGCTGTTGCTTTAATGCATGTTATGAATAGACTATGGGTTGTCTCAGCAGTGGAGAATTTACACTAATAGAACATCACATGTAATAAATGCCGGAAGGGAAAATTAAGCACACACACACACACACACACACACACACATATAGACACATACACATTTATATAAAGTAGATTGTCACTAGCGCTGTTTTCTCCAAGTCTGGGGTTGGAAAGTGACTCAGGCCATACTGCTGCATGACACCTTCTCAGCGTCCCCCACTACCACTTCCTCCTCAGTTTACAAATATACAACTACGTGGGTTGTTGTCAAAAGTGCCTTCTTCGAACAGACACTGATGAAGGGAAAGTGTAACGGTGACTATATGAAAGAAGCTTGTCATTTGTCAGCATGCTTGAAAATGATCATGTGCATGTGAAAGAGACACACTGTTCCTACTCATGCAGAAGCGACTTTGTCAAGCAATTGTTTTGGCTGCACATTGAGGTTGACATGGTGACATTTTGTTATGTGTCACTGTGGTAAAAAATGATAATGTGTCTGCAGGGTGGTTGGACTGAAAGGAAGACTGTAAGACCACTTATTAGCCACAGAGCATCTCTTATCACATTGGTCTCACGGCCTGCAAAAGCTCTGAGAGGGAGACAAACAAAGCTCAAAACATTTTATTTTGTTTATTTATTGCGTTCCATTCGTTGTTGTACACAAACACAGTCGAAATCGGAATAAATAAATAATGCACTAATGTTTGAGCAAAAAGGAAAATAATGGTTATAACTTTTAAATTTGGTAATGACAAAGATTTATATTCTGAAATATACATAATATAATATAAGCAAGATTTAATCAAACAGCAACCTCTGGGGACATGAAACCAGAGTCTCACTGCCTGAGTTTCCTGCCTAAAGGGGGTGCTGTCAAAGGTGGATGGAGTCCTGGAGCACAAAATATGTCAATTCCATGGATTAAAACGGCAAGCAGAGTTCCATTTTAAAGCTTCTTTTACAGCTAATATAAATGAGTAACATCACACACTTCACCAACTCTTTGATTTACCACATCCACCTACCTGTTGTAAAGCCCCTATACCTCGGCTAGACAACCACTCAAAGCTTTAGAGCCAGTTTTTTTTTTCCTATTTTTGGTCATACTTTGTGTGTTTTACTACAGAAAAAAGGAGAAAAAAAACATGTTACAAGTTAAAACGACCAACTTTACAACAGAAATAAACATATTTTATACAGCTGGGTCCATACTCAACCATATCCATCTATTGCAGAAAATTATATGTGTGTATATTATGACATCAAAATGTAGAATTTAAAGCACAATGGTGCAATTTTTAGCACGTTAAGGCACTTTTTCATCTGTAGACTATATACTGTATGTACAATAAGCGTCTGTCCCCTTCTTTCAGGAATTATTTAAAAAAAAATAAAGGATTAATTGGATAAAAAGTTGGAGGTCAAAGGTCATCTCACAAAGTCTCACAAAGTCATCTAAAAGGTTAAGGGTATGGATGATATATCAGTATGATGTTTATATCATAAACACACCAAAGACATTCTCATAGGATTTGTGTCGCTCTATTTTTGAAGTGTCGCTGACATTCACGTAAAGAGCATCATCTTTGTACAGGTGAAACACCCCGCCCAGGTAGCTGTTGGATCGCATGCCGCTTGTCACTGGGGCGTACCTCCTGGACTGCAGCAGGGTAATATGGCCCCCCGCATACCTTTTAGTATGCAGTTCAATAACATGGTAAAATGTTTTGCTGTCTGAGAAGAAAACCTTAGAGTAGACATAGTAATAACCCTCTTTGTGAACGATGAGTTTTGTGTCTTTGTAGTCCATCTGGTAGAGGATGGGGTCTGCATTCATGCTCCATGCCATAGTGTGTTTTTTATGCTTGACATCATGTCCATCTAGAAAAAGTGAAAAAACATAATACATGTGTTTTATACATATCTTAGATCCTGCCTTAGCTAATACATTAAGCCAGATGGTAATAGAAAAGGGACAGGAATGCAGGTTTTACCTGTCAGATGTGCAACCGGTTTGGAGGGAAGAAGACCATTTATGGGTCGAGCAGTGGGAGTAGCAACAGTTTCACCTGTGCAGAGACAAGACACAGTGTTTCTAATGTGGAATAAATAACTGAAGATAAATCATTTGTGTAAAAATTGCTAGAACACACCTCCGATGAGCTTAGAGGCTGTTGCTGTGGTGGAGGCCTGCAATGGAAACAAAAGTCTTTTAGTTGTGTGTGCATTTTTTAGCAACAAAACAACTAAATAAGTAAAGTATCTGAGTTGTTAGAGCTACTTTTTGTTTCTATGCTGTCATTTTTCTGCAGAGCAAAGTAGGACAGTTGGCCTGCCTAACAGCAAACAAAAGGTGAGATCGTAAAATGATGCTACAGGAAATAGACCACTTCCTTTACACCACCATCATTTTTGTACAGCTCTGTGTATAGGTTTATCTGCCAAGAAGGCCAGACCGCCTACCCCAGCTTCAAAAAAACCTGCAACTGCACCACTGCTGTATACTAGAAACTGAGTCAGAGCAACACACTAAAACCAAGTGACCATGCACCATGACCCCCCCAAACCCCGTCAGTGGAATTTACTGACCAGACACAAACTTCTCCATCTCTGCTCCACTTTCTTCCTCATATTAGTGAAATATATTCACATTGATCAGGCAGATTTTCTGTTTTGTTTTTTAGTTACACACTGTATTAAGGGAAGTGCTGCTGAAAGTGTGTGCTTAGTCACAACATGACACCATAGGAAAATCTGTAATCACTGACTGACTTGTAGTAGCACAAGTTTCCCCTTCTGGTAGCGTGACAGTAGGGCTGACAGTAGCATCACACACAAAAGGTACATATATTAAAAGTTTAGTAAGTAATGTTCAACCAAAAAAAAACATATATACTATAAATATTTGGTGAGATAAATAGATAAATAAATAAATGTGACCCAAAGAATTAATAAATAAATAAAAATTAAAGAATTAAAAATGATTGTCAACAATAATGGTAATAACAATGAATTTAAATAAAATAAAAATATATTTACAAATTCTGACTATATTGTACTTATGATAAAAAACATACATAAGAATGATGAGCGCTGAATGAGCTCAAAAAGTGATATTTAAAGGGCAACTAAATGTACCACTGTAAGTTGATATGAAATCATATGATTGATTTGCATGCAGGGGATACTCACAGATGCAGACTGGTAGAGATAGTAGATGAAGCAGCCTTCTATGATCATGCCGCACAATGCCAGACCCACCAGCATGAAAAGCAGGGTCTGTGCTGCTCCGCCTCGCATCTTTCCCTTAGTCGGCCTGGGTGGCAGAGGAGGCCGTCCTGCGCTGCTGTCCACCACAAACACAGAGGGATAGCCATGCTTCTCCATATCTGCTATGCTCTTCTTAGAACTGAACAGTGCTGAGCTGTCCTACAGAAAGTGACACTGCTGCTTCAAAGGGCGAAGAAGCAAACAGAGACCAGAGAGGCAGACAAGTGTGAAAAAGTTGCAAAATGGGTGGGCTCACTTCTGGTTGGTTCAAGTGGAGATGGTTCTTTGTGTGTCAGATGAAGAGCAGATTCAGGCTTGTAATGTATCACCAGAGCACCTTTATAGGCTTTTGGAGGGGCAGCATGTCTGCAAACTTCACACACTGTAGGTGCTGTGTTTGTTTGTCTTGTGCAGTAAGTTTAAGTCAATGTGAAATCTAAAGGTAGAAGATGACAATCAGTGATTGAAAGACCATGCACCCCCCCCTTACATCCTCCCACTACACTGCAAAAGCAATGTTGAAATATCTGCTTTCACACCTCTCTAAAGCTATATGCTTTCAGTGGCTTCTGGTATGTCTGACAGTAGCAACTAGAGACCCACATTATCTCACAATTGCAAATTGCAAATTGTGTGGAACAATAATCTCTATTCTCTGTCATGAAAGAATGAGCAGAGTGACACCTCCTCAAACTGCAGTTAATTCACTGGTGTCATATTGGGGGCTGTAAATGATTACAATGGTCTTCAGGAACATGGATCCATGTATTTGATGCTTTCATATACAACACACTTGACCTCATGTGAACTACACATATACAATGGTTGGTCAGGAGTTCCACAGGGCTCAATACTTGGACAGATGTCAGTTTTACGTTGGTGTATTTTGTATACTGAAAGAGAAACTCTCCATTTCGTATGCTTTCTCTGGATGACAGTGAAGAAGGCTTTTTTGGTTTCAATATGACCTTTAGCTCACCTTTTTCTTCTTGATCAGGAGCATGTGTGTGTTGATGAAAAATTTGTCCATCTTTTGTTACTTTCTAGCTGGATTATTGTATCATCTTATTAACAGGACATCCAAACCACTTAAGCTGATCCAAAGGACAAGACTTAACAGGAGAGATTCTAGTTCCCTTATTAGCTTCCCTTTACTGGCTAGCTGATACATCCAAAGGTCAAGCTGCTTTGTGTCAGAAGAGCTGATACTACTGCACTATTTGAAAAAAAATGCTCGGCTCCTAGAGTGAAACTTCACTTGTGTTTCCCACAATCACAGAGGATGCTGAGCTTTCGGTTGTCAGGCCCCTCTCAAACTATATATTATCCTACTATACTATACTAAGCTATGCTATACTAAGCTATACTATACTATACTATAGCCTACAATACTATACTAAGCTATGCTATACTAAGCTATACTATACTATACTATAGCCTACAATACTATACTCTGCTATACTATACTATACAACACTATACTCTGCTATACTACACTATACTCTTCTATACAATAATATACTCTGCCATACTATACTGTGCTATACTATAATATACTATACTATACCATACTATACTATACTATACAACACTATACTATACTATACTATAGTATAATATGATCTTTATGAACTTTCCCTTATCTTTTGGTTCATGTAGTTACAATTCTGGACAAAAAGGTAATAAAAGAAATGAATACATTAAACATGTATCAGTCTAATTTTAAGAACCTCTTATAACCTCAGAGCATAAAAAGTTTTGTTACACCCCCTGTGTTTTTTAGTGATCCCCTGTGAGCTTCTTAGGAACCAGAGTTTTATAGCAAAAGAAGTGAATCTCATAGACCTGATGGTCTTGTAGAACGTACAATAGATAGATAGATATACTTTATTGATCACACAAGGGAAATTGTTATAACATCAGGATATCATATAAATAAACTCAATATAAACTCATATACACATGGTCTATAGGAATGTGTTAGAAATCCTGTGATGGTGCATGAGTACTTTTTTTACTGTGTTGCTCAGACTCATTATCCGGTATATTGCAGTGGTGAATTTATGTTACTTATCAACATTTATTCATTTAACCTTTTTGTTCAACTTGCACTTTGCTAAAGAGACAAAGTCAAATAAAACAAGGTAAAAAAAATGTGCATGCATCTTTTATGTGCAGTAATTACACAGTCCTCATTAGATGTGTTGTAATCATACAGTCACAGTCCTCCTCAGTGTGTGTCTGTGTGTAACAGACTACAGGGCGCTATCAGCCACAAAGATAGGGGCTCCGCTCAGAGCATATCGAAGCATGAGAGTCAGCACAGAAAGCCTGTTTTATTGTTGATGTGTAACACAGGAGAGGGTTTGGCTTAAATGGACTATGCACTGCGTGATGGCTGCGTCTGCTCAGCTCTGTTTGCTGGCATGTTTCACTCTGACTGTTGGCTTCACTTTGGCTTTGGGGCCAAATCAAGATGTGGAGTTTACCTTTCTATTGCCTGCTGGCGGCACAGAGTGCTTTTACCAAACAACAGCCAGGAACCACAGCATGGAAGTTGAATACCAGGTAAACACAAACTTCTTTGCTATTTGGAATGACAGTTTGTAAATAATATCTGAGTGAGAAACAAGTGAGCAGGCTGGACTTTGGTCATGCAGAGAGATAAGAACACATGTTGCTGCTGAAGACACCTTTTGAAGTGAAAAAACACCAAGTAAATCTGCTTCTACACAAACACACAGTCAGTAGTAGTACTCACAGCTTCACAAATATGAACACACAAATCCAAATAATTGTCATTAGAGAGTGTATGGTCTTGTGAGCCTGCCTGCTTCTCAGTGTGCTATCAGGGCTTTGATTTGAATTTCATGCAGCCGTTGGCCTGATAGGCTGTGTGAGCTGTGAGCTGCATGTCTGGAATATAAATATGAAGATAATAGAAGATGTGAGAGTGAATTCTCACTTGATGTCTTGATAATTTGCTGTTTTTTTTGTTTTTTTTTTAAACAGGTGATAGCAGGGTCAGGTTTGGATGTGGGATTTTCCCTCATTTCGCCCAGCGGATACCGGCTGGTCTCAGACTTCAGGAGGTCGGATGGCATCCACACGTGGGTCAACTCAGTGCTTTTCCTTTGTATAGTAAAACACCAAATATCTTTTATGATGTTTATCTCTGGAACTAACCGCTAGACCCCTTTTTTTTTTCATATTACATCGGTGTCAGATTATTTACAACATAATAGTGATGAATGATTGGGGACCCCCTGTGTAACAGAATCTGCACTGCATAGACCCCCAAAAGCTGCTTTTAATAGAACTTCTGATATTTCATTCTATTAAAATCTCAAAGAATATTCACTTAAAATACACCATTAGCTTTTTTGTAGACATTTTGTAGACATTTTGTAGCAAATAAAATCAAATAGAAAAATCTGCACTGATCAGTGCAACTAGGAGGCCATATCTGGGTAACTTGCAACAGCAGTTGCATGACAAAAGATACGTTTGTGGTTGATCTGCCGATAAAGTACTGCAACTCATCTATGTATGTGTGTGAGTTAAAAAAGAAACAGGTTTGTTTAGGCTGTAAAAATGTAAAAGTTAAACTTCTATAACATTTGGAGGTCATTTTCAATGGGTAAGATCTGTGGAAAATGTGTGACATTTCCTGTCACTGCAGGGTGGATCCCACAGAGGATGGAGACTACCGCCTGTGCTTCGACAACAGCTTCAGCAAATTGTCTCAGAAAATGGTGTTCTTTGAGGTGATCATTAACCATCAGAACCAGGATGAATGGGTAGACTTTGCTGCAGCAGAAAGCCTGGTGGAGTACAAGCTGGATGACATCAGGGTGAGAGGGACTGTTCATTTGCTTGATATGCAAACAATTCTCAATTATCTCTAACTCTTTCTTTCTTCTCCAGGAAACACTGGACTCTGTGTACAGGCGACTGGAGAAGAGCCGGCAGGTGCAGACAGTGCTGCGTGCCTTTGAGGCCAGGGACCGCTACCTTCTTGAGGACAACCTGTGGCGGGTGTCCTTCTGGTCCTGTGTAAGCCTGTTTGTCATGCTAACTGTTGCTGTAACTCAGATTTACACCCTAAGACGCCTATTTGATGGCCCCAAACGGGTTTGCACCTAGCAGTGAGAAGACAGTTTCATTACAGGACCTGAAAGCAGGAAACACTTGACTGGTTCATGCACTGGGATTTTTTTTTCTTTTGTCAGTAATGTAATAAGTGCAAAGGCTTATATATAAGCAGCACTTACAGCACCGACACTTAATAATGTCACCGGATATGCTACTGAACCACTGCTGTTCTCTCTGGAATATTTGAACCAGTTTCATTTGAAGCTCTCATGTAAAACTCAGGCAGTGTTTAAACAAACCAAATTTATTTTAACTTCACCAGTCAGTATATTTAAAGAGCCTCTGGATATAAAAACACATGTATTCACACAAACATAGAACCCTGATTTATTTTTCCATGTGGAGGCACAGAACAATAATGTCATGCGTAGGGTTTAGTTTTGACTGCAGTTACTTGAATGCATCACGGTCGCAGGCCTGCACTTTGGAATACATATTTACACCGACAACAGCAGAAAGCAAAATTCATCCAATTTAATCACCATCATTAGCATCCTTCTGTGTAAATCTTCAGTGGCAAAGTTTTCCCATGAATTAATAATAAATATCCTCCTGCTGAACTTTGTGACTCGGCACTGCATTTGATAATCTTTTCAGTCACATCACATCTGAAATAACAGCTGGTGCTCAAATAATTGAGTCTTCAGGGGGATTAGAAGGAAAAATATGAACAATTTACACCATTAAACCTCTACTTCCCAGAACTACTTTTTGATAACATTCACCACAGTAACATCGGGCCTTTAACAGCAGCGTGTCAGGGGTTCTTTTCAGGTGAAGTACAAGATAAAGCACTTCTTGTGTTTTCATTGTGGATTGCAGTCACGTCCACCGCAGGCTGGTCAAGGTCACCACTGGTTTCGACGGGGAGCCGGGCGCCTGTTCAGGAACAATCATCCAACATTAATCTCTTGGCCTTGTGACATATACTAAAAAAAAAGAGCCTTGGACAGGTGGTGCTACAGGATGCAGTCAGAGAAGAAGCAATGATAAATGCCACTGAGGATGGACACATAAACCTGGATTTACGTGACCAGAAAAGTTTATATACTGTGTGTTAAGAGTATTGATTTTAATTTACACTGCTCAGCAGCAATTAAAGCCTACACTTTCTGTTTTAGTAAAAATGTACTAAGGAACAGTGACCCTTGCAACATCTCTCCAAAGCAGGCAGGCAGTCTGAGGAGGGTTGCCATAGGAACATGTGTGAGCCTGTATTGGTTAAAATGTAAAGATGGAGGCAACAGAAGAGGGAGTGGGGAAATCAAAGAAAAAGAGAGGAGTGGATTACACAGGACACAAAGAGACACCAACCACCAGAGCCAGTCCCTTTATTGTACACAACACCTCTTTATTTACTCTGCCTTCAAGTTGTTTATTCAGTTCAAATCATTGCTACAGAGGCACTTGACAAGTGTTTGCAAAACAAAACAAAAAAGAGATTTTTGCAGGTTGGTTTCCAGCCCCTTCCTCCAGATTCAGAGAGGGGAGGGAAAGAAGAGGGAGGAGGAGGGAACAGCAGTATTCCACAGGCAAATGTATGATGGAGCATTTACAGTCTACGCTTCTTAAGGGCAGACTGAGAGTGACAGGCAACATCAGTGTCAAACCTCAATCAAATGAAAGTTTCTGTCACTGACAGCCAGACCTGGAGAAACCAAGAATAAGCACATCTTGTCTTAAGAGTCAGCGGCTGAACTGAGTTCATTCTGTTGGATATGTCTTTAGTTATCGATCATTCAGACAGCTTCTCTAGACAGGATGTGCCTTCATACAGCACAACTCCCACCACCACTACGGATCAAACCCAAAAAAAAAAAACAAACGGAAAGTAGCCAACCATTGCTCCCACCTTCCCCCATGCCCCCCTAAATACCTAAACATCTTTTAATGGTCAAAGAGCAATCAAAAGAGATGGATCAGTCCCGGACAGGCTCGGGAACTGAGCAGGAAATACAATATGCAAATACAATTGCAACCAAAACATCAAAAGAAACGACAAATGCCCAGGTTATAAATAATGAGGAGATGACCAAACGCTGTCCAATCTTGATGACTATAGTTTTTATATTGTGGCTTTTTTGTTTATAACCAATATCTTTGTGACAGAATGAGACACAGGCCAACTCCCCGCTATATACCACCTACGTATATACACTGAAGCAGAATTTAGAGCAGCAATAAATGTCTTTGAAAACTAAGATGTGACATCTCCTCCGTGTGTAATACCATAAAAGGCCCCATCAAGTTTAATCCTCAGAGAGAGAAAGCTGTTCTAATCCAGGAATTAACAGTGCAGGCCTGAGACTAAAGGGATATAAAAATTCAACTCAATCAGTGGAGAAAGCTTCCCACAAAGTGCAGACAGCCTTCAGTCCCTCATTTTTTCGTGTGCATAGTGTTTGATAAACGGACTAGAATATCCCAGTTATAAGAGGCTTGCTGTAAGGCTAGATGGTTACAAGTGCTTGGATCATAACTACATTGTGGAAGGGATAAGTCACAGAGTCTGAAGCCCGCCCTGTGTCTTTAAATGCTCCGTCTCAGCTGCAATAAGGATTTTTATTTTAAAGCTACATTTATAACGGTCATTAAAAAGGACAATGTCACTCAAATAAAATAACACAAGGAGGAGGAGGAAAAAAATAGAATTGACACCACCAAAAAATAACAACAGTGATAATAAGCTATTGTTTTTCAGTATGAAATCAGTTAGGATATGAAAACCCAGTACAACATCAACAGCGAGTGTGTATAGTACACTGGGCCAGTATAAAAAGGTGGAGGGAGGGGAGAGGAACACCAGCCTGTAGCAGTTAATAAGTAATTAATGTACTGCTGCTGGGAAATAAACCAGTTTTACTATTGAAAAACCCTGACGTGAATCTGACACATTATCTCCTATGAGGGAAGCGTAATGCATCACAGATCAGCTGAGCAGTCAAAGGTCAAGTGGTTAAGGGCCTTCTTCCTTTCACGAGACAGTATTAGCAGCTTATTAACATTGCTTGAATAGACATATCGGTACGGCTGGATGGTGCACATTATGCACCCCTATCAGTAAGCCCCTGCGACCCCTCCACCTCCGCTGACCTATAGAGTGCAGATACACACATCCACACACAAACACATGCGCTTAGGTAGCCATGGGTCTAGTCTAGCAGGGAGGGCTCAGCAGGGCGGATAATGGTGGGCCGGTGAGAAGGAGCACCAGGAGGTCTTCGGCTGCAACGAGGAGAGAAGACATATGGGACAAGGAGTGAGACGTGCTCACAAAGAGACAGCAAGAAACCAAACATCCCCACACAGAATACAGATGAAGGAGAGGACGGAGAGCCCAGGCTGCGTAGAGAATAGGTATGAAGAAATACTAGGTATACAAATGGAAAACTGGAGGGGTGAAAGGACAAAAAATGTCTGTAACTTTTAAAAACAAATGTGTTGGTGGTGAAATACACACTCAAGATAATATCATTAAAAGGAAGTCATACCTGGGTACACCAGGCGGGACGCGGGCTGGCCGGGAGGGGATCTGTGGAGGTGCACTGAAGGGATCCAGGCTGCTGTTGAAGGCATTAACAGGTGGGCCTGGGCGGGAGGGGATCGGGGGCGCGCCAAATGCAGGAGAGGGGTTGAGTGGAGCTCCGAATGCAGGGGAAGGGTTCATTGGTGGTCCTGGTGTGGGGCCCCTGACAGCAGGTGGACGGCTGGGGGGCGGGGCCGATGCAGGAGGTGGCCTGCGCTGAGGGGTTGGGCTGAGACAGACATAACAGAGTTAAACAGACATAATAATGGCCCCTAAATTATTTTGTTCACAGCGGAACTAAAGACAAGTTACTCCTCACCTGGCTTCCTGGATCCAGGTGTCATTTACAGGCGGTGGTACTGGGGTGGAGATGGTGTTGGCGCTGATGTCGCCGATGATGGTTAGAGCCTCCTTGAGCGCGTGATACATACGCAGCATTTCGTCTCTACGCTGGGCCTGGTCAGCTGACTCCTCCATCAGACTGTTCTGGTCTCCGGATGAATAGAGGTAGGCCAGTAGCTCTGAGTGGATGAAATCTTTTGCCTGAATGGAAACATTGATGAACACAGAGGGTTTCTATGAGGATGATGACACATTGTATTGTGGAACAGAGAGTGCTGCATTTGTGTGAGTGTGTGTTTCCCCAAAAGGCATCAAGTGAGCTCACAAGCATAATAAAGCATAGCAAATGTCCAGGGGAAAGTCTGTAAGCATGCATCATAAATTCTGTTAATTAGTGCCTTCAGGTTTATGACCTTGTGTCAACATGAAATATAAACTATATTGCCAAAAGTATTCGCTCATCTGCCTTTACATGCTTAAGAACTTAAGTGACATCCCATTCTTAATCCATAGCGTTTAATATGACGTCGGGCCACCCTTTGCAGCTTCAACTTTTTTGAGAAGGTTTTCCACTGGGTTTAGGAGTATGTTTCTGGGAATTTTTGAACAATCTTCCGGTCACTGGAAGAATGGTCAGACACTGATGTTTGACGCATTTCCCCACAGGGATCAATAAAGTATCTATCTATCTATCTATCTATCTATCTATCTATCTATCTATCTATCTATCTATCTACCTATCTACCTATCTACCTATCTATCTATCTATCTATCTATCTATCTATCGGACCTGGCTCTCATTCATCCCAAAGGTGTTCTATTGGGTTGATGTCAGGACTCTGTGCAGGCCATTCAAGTCCTAGTCTCTTCCATTTTTTTTTATAATACCAGAGTTGACTGTGGAATACTTGTTGCACAGGAGGTATCCTAGAATTCACTGAGCTCATGAGAGAGGCCCATTCTTTCACAAATGTTTGTAGAAGCAGTCTGCATGCCTAGGTGCTTGATTTGTATACACCTGTAGCCATAGAAATGATTGGACCACCTAAATGTAATTATCTGGATGTGCGAGTGAATATTTCTGACAATACAGTGTATGACCAACAAGGCCAAGATACATAAGAAAACGTAACACTATTCTCTACAGTGCAGGAGCTTGTGTGACCTGAACACTATTGTACTGTGAACTGGATAGAGACACTGCTAGCCTTTAGCCTGAGGATTCACTAGTCATTACTTCAGTGCAGTACTGTAGAAGTTAGATGGAACCCACACACCTTCATTTCTTCATTCATATCCACTCCATGCTCTGACTGGATAACTGAGTCAGGGACTGCTCTTTCCTTTCCAGCTCTACATTTCATCTATTACTCACTTGTTTCAGGGCTTTCTGCTGTTTTATTTTTCAAAACATGTTTAGGTGCTATGACAAATGGGGATGTTTTTGCTGTGGAATCTCCTGCAGTAGTTTTTATTTTAATCACTTTACAGAGAACTACTTCTCAGAAATATAGCAATGCAGTAAAGTTCTGGGTAACAATATACTTACTTAAATTAGTCAAATTAGTAATGACTAGCATTCATTCAGATGGCTAAAATTAGTTTAATGTGCTGCCATGTTCAGACTTGTTATGCTTATGCATGTTTTAGCATTTGAAGGCTCACTTGTTTTGAAGCAAACATGGCCACTATACATCATAGCAGCTGCTGCCTGTTGCAAACACAGCCTGACATTTATGAGAGAGTATGGTTTGTGTCTGATGCGTAGAACTTACACTGTTGATCATCAGATGCATGATGGTCTTGGGCACGAGGTCTCGGGTGGATTTGTTGATGATGCCAATGTATGAATCCACCAGGTTTCGGATGGTTTCCACCTGTCGCTCCAGCTGGGGATCCATAGAAAACGTGTCTGCAGGGGCAGCCTCTTCATTCTCCACCTTTTGCAATACACACAAAAACATAAGATAATGCACACATTGGTCATAGTTTCTATTTGTAAAAGTTCTAATAAAGATGATATTACTTCAAAATACATTTTACAGAAATATAAATGAGTTGGATTCACAGCATCTGCCACAGGTTATTTTTTTGACTTTTTACCCATTTAATTTTGTCTCCTAATCCCAACGAGACTACCTTACTGAATCATGTTTGTACTAGTAATATATAAAAACATAATATTACCAGCTTTATCCTTTTAATAAATCCCCACTCACATACCTGGTCTTTCTCTGGGTAAACGCCTGCCCTGAGGAAGGATGCCTTCCAGCTATCCACATCCTCCTGAGAATCACAGGCCAGCTCTATTTGACGAAGATCTTTGTACACGTTCCTGTAAAAATAAACACACACTACTTACTAGAGGTGTACCGTGAGGCAGGGTTAGTGGGACAGTAAGGTCTGCTGAGCCAAAAGCAGCATAGTGAAGGTGGGTCTCTTGTAAGCTATATCACCACAGTAACTGCAAACGGTCAGGAGCAGGTTATGTTCAGTTTAAACCAGCCATAAAAGACGCTGTTCTTTCACTGACCACCTACTTTTATCACCGTTCACGGCCAAACCACTGGACTGAAAGGTACCTGACTGAACCAGGTTCTGTTGATGGAGAGACTGCAGTAATGCTTTTTTAATGATGCACCTTCTGCAGACATTCTGTATGTTAGTAACACCAACAAACCAGCTGTCCGTAAAGAAATGTGTTTTTTTTGGGGGGTCGCACAGGGCATACAATGTTGAAATAAAACAGCCCACAGACCATAAAATTGCAATTTAAAATGTACGTGAACATAATTAAATTAAACTACATTTACCTAAATATGCATATTGAGGTAAGGTAGGTTTTTAGATCTGCAGCACTGGTTTAAATATTAAGAGACATTATGCACTGGACAGTATAATTGATTCAACATTACATCAGTAGGTTTAGTAATTTCATCATGCCTCTCTGGTCTTATTTGCTGCAGCTGCTTTTTTCTTTATTATGATATTCTTCAAATGTCTTCATAATAACCACCTGAATAAAATCTGTGAATTACAAAGACTTTTCTTTAAAAAAAAACACATCAAACACCCACTTTGATGTGTATGTGCATGGATGCAAAAATCACACAAACAATCACAAGGGTCAACAAACAAAAGTGCCCTGACCTCTGTTCTGTATTGAAGATGGCAAAGATATGCTTTGTGGACATGAAGCCTTTCTCAACATCTCTGAGCTTCAGGTTATCCAAGGGCAGCATGTACTTCTTCTCTTTTTCCTGGTATGGGGAAGAGAAAAGAAAGGATTTCACAGCTGGCACAAACACCTTAAAAAATGAACAGACAAACCTGTAAAACACAACTGAGAGGATTCACTGTTGTGATGTGAATAACAGTATTTTTTTATCTTTAGATGTAGAAATAGCATTAAAGAAATGATTTTAGTTTGATCCTTATGCATCAGGAATCATGTGGGAAGTGAAACACAAGCTGCTAAGGATTTTTGAAAGCTAGCGAGTATTTTTTTTCCTCTGAAAGTTCTTTACAGCCAGATTGGCAGTCAATGGCTCCCTCCAAACAGGAAGATGGTGCTGCTGATAGATAGCTGGGTGAAGCACAGGATTTAAATACAAACATTTTGTTTTGTCACACAAATGTTATCTACAAAAAGATGGAATCCATTTCCTCTGTGTGGACGACCACCAGGCGAGTGAGATGGAGAAACGCATGACGAGGAGTGGAGGGAGAAAAGGAGGAACATGAGGGAGTTCTAGGGGGATGGGGTGCCAGCTTTCACTGTTGAGCAGAGACATCTGGAAGCATTTACGTCTGTACTAACACAGAGAGCGGTGCAGGCCCAACAGTTACATCACTCGCAGCTCCGCACAATCCCCCCGCCCTCACCACACATGCACACACAGAAAGGGCTAAATCCTTAACTGCATGCGTAAAGGCAAGCAAACATACATGAGACTGAATGGACTAAACAAACATTAAGTGAACTTTGGGTGAGTGCATCAATTTGTACATATGTGAACATCGCAAACACTGCATGTGGTTTCATGTAGACAAGCGCCTATACACAATCGCCCCCTCCCCTCTGGCCCCCGTAACCCAGTACGATTTCCTGCAAATTCCAAAGTCAGATCCCGGCTGGAACATTTCAGCCCGCCTGCCACGTCAGTTTGCCTCCACCATCCTACCTCTCTCAGTCTTCCTCTTTGCTTATTCGCAATAGGTCCACCAGCGTGAAAATGCACCATTTCGGCTGGTGTTAGGGCAAACTGAGGCTACTGGTGTGGAGTTTGTTTCCAGGGATGATTTGTAGCTTTTAGAGGTATTTTTTGGTGGAAGAATGAAAGATAAAACAAAGGCCTGAAGAAGAGCAAGTGGTGAGTAAGGCAACTGCAATCTTATTTAGAGACACAGAATTTCTCTTCGGTTTAATCAGTAACTTCAGTTAAATGAACTTGCTCCTTTTCACTCCACTGCAGTGTAATAAATGTTTCTGTCCGAGACCTTATACAGGTCACTGTGTGGACTTATATGTATATACGTTGATTTAGCTCTGATGGATTAGTGTTACAATTATCTTATTAATAACAGAATAAATTCCTGCAATTGGGACAAATATAATTCATTTTCACATACTGACTGTTTTCATATTGTTACAATGAGGTAATGTTTGCTCTATCTGTCCTGTGTCCTTCAGTCCTGGGGTAGCGACCTGCAGTTGCAATGACCTCCGGGTCCTTCCTCCCATCAGAGTCTTGCACACCACCCCCACCGCGTCTGCCCAGTGTTCAGACTACCTGTTCATCAGGCTACAGCTGAACAGTAGTCTGCACATTGGTTAGACTAGGCTGGGACACACACATCCTGCCACTGTGGGTAATGTGACCAAAGCTCCGCAGCCAGAGACATTGTCCTCTCACCTCCTCATCTTTGTACCAGGACAGGGACTCAGCCGTCAGGACAAACCAGTACTCCTTGGAGCCTCCTTTCATGATGCTGATGTTGATGGTTAGCCAGCCTTTCCTGATGACCTACATGGTGAGAAAAAAAATGTGGCAGGGAGAGAGGGGCACCAGGAGGATGGAGGAAAAACAGCTTTATTAGACAGGTTCATACACTGGTGAAATGTGGACACCTTGGCTTCACATAACTCTTTCTGAATTGTGACTGATACTAGTAAAAACTCATGGACTTACCTGTAAGTTCATAATAAGTTTAATTGTGTTATTGTCCAAATATTAATCATTGTGTGTTGTGTTAAGTTATTGAGTCTAATAAAACTACAAGGTAAAACCAGCATGGAGTGACCAAAGGACATTAATATATGCTGTGAGTAACAAAGTAAACATATGTTAGAAGGTTTAGTAAAGAACGTTGTTAGGCCACATTTTCCTTCACTCAACAGAAAAGCATTAAACCAACAAACAAAACCAGATGGTATCCAGAACATGCTCGTCTTGACACACAAAGAACAAGGGTCGGCAGTGGTATGTTAATGTTAATGGGTCAGTAAAAGCTAGACTTTACGGAGTTAGTTAAAACAACAGGGTTACGGGTTTAACTGGTCATCATCTGATTACCAAGGGAAGAGGTAGAATAAAGAGAAATTCACAGTAAGAGAGATTAAACTCA
Organism: Parambassis ranga; assembly: GCF_900634625.1. Classification (NCBI taxonomy): domain Eukaryota; kingdom Metazoa; phylum Chordata; class Actinopteri; family Ambassidae; genus Parambassis; species Parambassis ranga. The sequence goes on from NC_041029.1 coordinate 12,408,217, forward strand.
GAGGTGAGACAAAAATCTAACCAGCAAAGTGAAAATCTAAAGTGGAGAGATGTAGAGGGTAAAATATGTTAGAGGGAATCAATCTGAGGAAAATAAGCCATGCATTTTGGATGAGCCTTCATAACTCCTGTCTTTCTATTTTCTTGCTTGCACTCCTATGCATTTCAAGTGCTTCCTTATACTACGATAAGCTATGAGAAAATTTTACTTTGGACCCCCTTTTCCCTCCAAATAAAGACTGGAGTGAGTGATAGGAGGACATGTTTCAATCGATCAAGTAGAGCAAGAAACACAGGAGCTAACAGGTAGTTTGCCTTGGCGAGTAATACACTTTTCAGTGACAGAAACATCTCCTGTATTAAAGTCAGTAGGAAATATTGTGTTCTCTTGTCAGTTTGGTTACGAGATATAAGAGTGGTAGTAGAAAACAAACCGTTTAAAACATTCAGATGTTTGAGATGCAATGATTATTTGAAGCAAAGGTATTCAATGATTACAGTAACATGCTCATTGGAATGTGTTTTGATAGTACGGAGAAAAGAAAATCAAAAGGGCGACAAGAACTCTGATTGAATTACATCCTGAAACCATGATCAGTCACCTTATCAGACAATTTGGTTGAGCTCTGAAAGCAGGAATAACACACTGGTGTGTTTAGTAGGACGGAGTTTGGAAATCATTGTAATTGTGTTGTTGATTTATTCACTCCCCACCAACTCTTCGTTTTGTTTCTAGTGATGTTTGATTCTCACAAGGCAAACTTCGGAGTCACCATGCATGAGGCAGCAGCAGAGGTATAAACCTGAGGACAGCAGAAGTGATGCTTCCACTGCCACTGGTGGAGGATATCCACCTTTTCTCTTTTTCTTTGGTCCTTTATAGAGAGAACACAGCAATGCCAAGTGCCAAAAAATAAAATGTTCTAAAGAAAATGTTAGTAGAGACCAAAATATCCAATTAATGACAATTACTGTCTTATTAAAGTCAGAAATCGCAAGAGCAAAATTGCTGGGTGTTACTGTCCAAATTACTGGAATTGTGTGCCGATACTGCAGTTGTAATCGATCTGACTTTGGTCAGTCTGAAGACTCTACCTTTTCCTCGTAGGCCTCTCCTAGTACACGAAGCTGCAGAGGGGTAGAATAACTCATTATAGGATAGATAAGGTTATCAACTCCTTCATTTAGGGGAGCCATTTAGGGGAACCATAGCTCTTGGTCTTGGGCACCCTAACTGTATTTGCTGACCCGTTTGTGATGGCCTCAGTTCTGCTGCTTGGCCTACCCCTGCTGCCCCTGGCAGGGCGTGGTTTAAATCTTTGGGGTACTTACCAGAATCTCACCCTGCAGTAATAGGAAGGGGAAGGGAATCAAAGCAAGAAGGAGGGGGAGGGCAGTATAAAATCAAAGCCAAAATAAATGAAAGCAAGGAAGCAAAGATGAAGGATGAATGAGAGGAGAGAGAGAAGAGTGACAGGTTGATGAAAGGAAGAATGAAGAAAGAAGAGAGGGTAAGAAAAAGGGTTGAAATAAGAGATGGTAAAAAGAGGAAACAGAAAATCCACAAAGCAACCAGAGAAAGACAGGCAAAGAGAGAGGAGGGAGGGAGGGAGAAAGAGCGAGAGAGAGGGAGAGAGAGAGAGCAAGAGAATTACATGCAATTAGAATTACTTCAGGTATACCACAATTGGGTTATGTCATATTTGTAGCTCAGTTGATAGGTGCAATGTCCATGCACATTCAGAACTCTAAGTAAAAAAAAATGCTGTGAGTTAATAGGATGGTGAAACAATCAACAAATTCAATGATTAATTGTTGCTTTGCTTTGGAACAACATGCCTGGGTCACATGCAATTAATAAAAGCTGTGGAGAAAAAATGCTCGGGAAGTGGGGTTGTTGTATTTAGGTTCACTAAGACAGCTCTCTCTTCCTAAAACTGCCATCTCCAAAGCTCATTAGCAGTATTATACTATATTATATATAGTATTAAAGTATATAGTATTATATATAAAAACACTGAAGTCCACCAGGAATAAAACAGAACAGGAGAGGTACCAGCTTCACAACATGGACGACCAGCTACTATATGGGGACTGGAAAAGGCAGACTGGATACAGTCAGTAGTTTAAATGATGCACACGAGAGCATCATTAACAGTTAGACAAGTCGGGATAGATTAATGGCAAAGGTCTAAATCGTTGCTCAGGTTCATAAGGTTGATTAATAGGCTGGTAATAGGAGTCAATGAAAATGGAGAAAAGGTCAGAGCTGAGGGATCAAACATACCTGGTTGGGTATGGCTCTCTTCTTGTTTGCAGCTGTGTTCCTCTGCTGAGCACTGCGGTTACACAAGATGGACAGATAAATAAATATCAACGTTACCAAACAACCTGTTTATATACACATCTTATTTAAAATAAAAAAAAATACTACCTGTTTAGTTTTAGGTGTGTGTGGCTCTATTGTTTCTGTGTGGTCATGGCTATTTGTATGTCACTAACACATACATGAATATTTGTATGAATTTGGCCAAATGGAGGTTCACAGGATCTCATACACACTACAAAACCCCCCCCATACTTTCTGCTTGCCCACCTGTTGTTGCCGTACCCTGGGGAGCTACCATCATCCAGCCTTCTGTAGTCAAGACTGAAAGTGACGTCATGAAAATCGTTAAAGAGCCCTTGCTGACCTCTGACACATCAACCCACTTGCCATGCAGAGGGTGAGCATAATCCTTCATACACGCTCACACGGGGGCTTGCTTTGTTACTTGGTCAATGACACAACCCACAGAGAGGAGAGGAGCTCCACTCAGTTACATGTTACTGTAACCTCTAGATGGGTTCAACCACAAACTCTAAACAGCTTAGATAAATCCAAAAAACACAAAATGCTTTGTAGTGTGCAAAAGCTGCTACAGGTAAATGTAAAACAGCATTGCTCTCCATAGTACAAATGGAACTTTTAAGAGCATCAAACGGTCTGAGGCAAACGAGAAAATGCTTTTGTCAAGCAACCAAGCATACTTGACAGACTTTGTTTGGATGGGTAGCTGCATGCAGGGGATAACTAATGTGACCTTAATCACTGTAGCATCAACCTCTCCGAAGAGACACATGCTCTAATGTGGCCGGATTACTATTTGGCATGCTACAGTTTACGACGTGTGTGTAATTATAAGCAAAACTATGAGCCAGTCGCAGTGAAGTTGGGGCTTGTATGTTAATTTCAGGAAGTTACAGGATTATAGATCTCTACTTTGTAAGTCTGTGGAGCCACAGGCACAGACGAAGGCAACATGAACTTCATTGAGACTGCAGTGCCTGTGCTGAGAATTTACAGCAACAAGCTGGAAGTGGGCTGGAAATTGTGGAAGGAGGGCAGATACATACTTGGCAAAGCCTATGAAGTCCTCGTGGTTGGTGTTGATGTAGGAAAGCTCAATGTCAATCAGCAGCAGAACCTTGGAGGCAGAAAATTCTGATTAAGATGGAAATGTTTCAGCTAATCACCGCTTGCAAGTCTACTGTATGTTGAGTGAACACAAAACACATCAGCAAAACGACTTGACTTCTTTTATAGAGGGAATGCTGCTAAATTTTAAATTATTAAGCATAAATTAAGCATTTCAGATAAGAATCGTAGCAGACCACCCTTTGTTTTCCCTTGATTTAACAACGTCCTAAAAGCAGAACCAGCAGAACTTACTTATTTGTCTTACAACATGTCTACAAAATTAGGAGTGACCAGCACTCACTTCGCATGTGAGAGGGAGAGGGAGAGGGGGAGAGGGAGGGAGGGAGGGAGAGAGAGTCTTTGTCATTAACATCCCAGCATCTCACCTGGTCCTTGGTTTTCCCTTCCCTTTCTCTGACATGGGTGGTGACAATCCTCTCAGTCTCTTCTCTCAGTCTGGGGTAGGAGTTGAGCTAAAGAAACCAACATGACACATAACTGCAGCGCTGAGCTAAGACATGTGCTTACATGTGAGCTTGAGCTTTTTAAGACTTACCAATAAGTATCAGAGAGAAACAGGAGTGAAAAGTGAGAGTAAGTAGGAAACAAAGAAAAGGGAAAGAGATAGTCAAGTGACATTTTCAGTGTCACACATCTCTCGGCAATCATAACCCAACCCCCCACCCCCAGCACACACACACACACACACACACACACACACACACACACACACACCCTTTACAGGGTGGACACCTATTGACCATCAGCCAGGGAAGACTTTATTGAAGAATCAATGTTGGATGATTGCTGTTGCCTGCATCTTACAGTTGTTTTTAAGACAAGAGATAAACTGTATAAATTTCAAGACATTCTAATTAAAAGTGTCATCTCTAGCTGATAGCATAGTTTGGACAGTAATTATTAGTGGAGACTGGATGAGAAAGGACAGACTGGGAAAGGCAGAAAAAAAACAAAAGACAGCAGAAGGATGTCTGAGTATTTGTTTTCTTGATAAGCAGTGCCTTCCTCTGTCCACAAGATGGTGGTGGAGCACAGTTGCTATGGAAATGCTCCATTTAGGCTTTTGCTGTGCCCACAGAGCCCACGGGCTATTAGTGTCATCTCACCCGTTTGGAAGGCATTTGGGCAGGGAGACAGAGGAAGTAATGTGGAGGTGGGGAAAAACGGTTTTAATAAATTGATGCTGAGGTCAGACAGCATGTGAGGGCAGGCTGGTGGAAATTTTAAGTTGCGCTTAAAATTTCATGTGATTTGTAGATCAATGCTCAGCGTGGATGATATGGCACCTTTCAGAAAGGTGAAGGAATGTGACGAACATGTATGAGGCAGTGGGCACAGAGTGGCAATGGAGGGTTGAGGCAGGTTTCACTGGGGTAAAAACAGATTTATGTTTATGAAATCCCTCCTCTTTTCATGCCATTAACAGCATGTGTGTCCCCCGGTTACCTTAACGGCACATTTCATGACGAGTGCAGTGAGCTCAGAAACCACAAGGTCCACACATTTGAGGCTGGGCTCTTTGAGTTTGAGGATCTGCTTTTTGACAATCGCCTCGAAAGCCAGGTCAGGGGTGAAGAGCCCCGTTCTGGGTTTTGCATTGTGTTGTTTTGTTGTAGTGGAAGAAAGACAGGGAGAGGCAGAAATTCAAGAAAGAGGAAAAATAGACAGACAGGAAGGAAAAAGAGAAGTTTTTTTGTTAGTCATTTCTAGTTACAGAGAGATTTAACAAGCTGCGAAGGACAAGCCACAGGTTTTCACATCCTCTTTATCTAGCCAGCCCTGACTAAACTTGGTCAATGGGACAGGCATCGACATCACATCAACTTGATGCCCCTTAACAGACCATCTCAGGTTAAGCTGGCTATATGTGCTGAGCTGTGAGATCTGCAGCTTGTCCACAAGAGTCCTGAAAACTCTCATATCCACAACACCACATCACCTGTCACAACACTCCACAACACGACAGCACTGCCTGCACACAGAGCTTGCGGGGCTGGGCTGGCCCAAGGGCAAACTGTACAGAACTTTTTAAAAGCTAACTCATCACTACAGACCTTTTCAGATGTTTGAGAGCTATGCTTGGCTAATGGTTCTGTGCCAGCGTACCCTTAGCCGCCCCACTGTTGGCCCCCCTGCCCTGTGTCTTGGCTGGGTCGGGAGATGCTGGACACCTGCAGTACCTTGTTGGTGCACTGCCTGACTGTGTTGATGAGCTCCTGAATGACCAGATCGATACATTTGAGACAGGGCGTTTTCAGTTTAACGATCTGCTTTTTCACGATGGCCTCAAACGCCAGGTCTGGAGTGAACAGCCCCGTTCTGAGGATGCACAAAGAGACAGAGGCACAGCGGCAGACAGATGGGACAGTTAATGGACACATAGGCAAAAAAACAAGGATGAAGACATGATGGGACAAAAATGAAAATGAAAGTAAGTCAACCCAGACAAGAGAAGACAAGATAATATGCCATAATGGCGTATTAAAGCACACAACTACAAAATGAGGACACAATGAGGAATGACACAATTATGGTAGACCAGTATACATTTTACACAAACAAATGCTTAACATAACTGAGTTAGCAGACGGACACAATAACAGAGAAGGTGGTAGATTGGCAGAGAGATAAAAGGGCCGCAAACAGTGGGGGAAGGTAACAAAGAGCATAAATATGATAAATATAAAACACTTTGAGAACACCAGTTTGCATGGGTACTTGTAGTCTGTGATGCCAAGGATAGATAATTAACATGTGAATCACTGTAGAATAGAACCTTTGATGAAGAGGGTAAGACAAAGCATGTGGCTACATGTTAAACAGCCAAGATTAGGCTCTGTAGTAAATATTTAGGGAAAGTAGTTCATTTTGGCTGCACTCCACTTGCCTGACACCATGGACATTCTTGATTGCATGGCTGATTTCCCGCCTTAGCTCCTTCTCATCAAACACAATCTGGAAAACAAAGGAGACAAAACAAACAGAATCAAAAAAAGAAACTCTGTGAGCTCCCTGATCAAAACAAAACCCTGCGTCCGACTACATTTTATAGCACTCACTGTGATGCAATACTAACCTTGACTAGTTCAAAGGGGAAGCGTTCATGGAAGATGCGGTTGATCTTGGCACCACCTGAAAGCTCATTGGTGTCTACCTGGTCTCCAGAGCCCTCGATGCATTTTTCAAAGTCCACACCAAACTGCTGCACCATCCTGATCAAGCACAAAGCACAAGTAACTTTGTGAATAATGTGCCTGGTTGATATACAAATTCCATTTCATATTTCTTTTTGGCAGATCTTTGCCATCTGGGATCAATTAGCTAGATGTTTATCCATCCATAAAGCAAGGGATTTCCAAGTGTGTCCTTCTGTCTGTCACTTTTCTTGACAACCATTCATCTGATTGACTTTACATCAGCAACTTAGTTGTTAGTAGTTCCACAGCATTTGGGATGTCTTTGTGTATTGACTGTGTCCAGGGGAATGTGAATAGACAACCATAATGGTAAAGTACATTTTCCTGATAATATCAGATTTTACACATTTTGCAAATACAATTTCTATTGCTATAAGCATGAATTTGATACAAAGTATTGGGCACTGACTGCAACAAAGCCTTGGTCTTGCGTGTCGGGTCATCTGGACGGAAGTTCTTGTACTCCTCCACCTCTTTCTCCAAGGACAGGAGCTGACTCTGCAGCTTACTGCGCAGTCCAGGCAGAGTGTCTCTGATATGGTTGGTCAGTTGCTATAAACAGACAGAGGTAGTGCTACATCAACAGCATGCTACGGGGAAGAGTATGATTAAGCATTTGGAAAAGAAGGTAGACCTGGTTAAGTGTCTTTTGTAGATGCGGTGTTCCCATACGCTCTGCAAAATGTCTGTAGGCAGGGTGGGACAGGAAGAACTTTCTTTCTGCAGCCAGAGCAGCACGAATGTCCTTCCTTCCATCAATGTCTTTTTGACTGCGGTTCACCACTCCAATGTAACCTAACAACACAGACACAAGTTAACACTAAATTCTGAAAACATTCACAGACAATAATATTGTATTCTCACCTCTACGCAGTGGAAGCAGTTTATTTTCCAGGATGTCTTTTGCATCTGTCCCTTCGTCCATCAGGTCCAGTTTTGTTATAACACCAATGGTACGTAGACCTTTATATAATGAGTGCAAATGCATTAATTTAAACACAATTATTATTAAGTGTCTTACAGAATAATACAGAGGCTGAGGACTAATGCCCAGAAAAATTATTTACTAGCGTTATTATCAGTGTCTCTTGACCTCTTCCTGGCAGAGGCTCCTGATGCTCAGAAGACTTGGCAGACACAGAAATACTGACATCACAGCAGAAGCAGAAATGAGAGGTGATGGGTACATTGACTGCTGAGCTACAAGAAAGCTATATCCTACCCTGTGGGTCCACCTCCTTGGCGATTTTCAGAGCATCTGAGTTAGCCAGATCCATATTGGCAGGGGTGACTGCAAGAATCAGACAGCTCTCCTTGGTGATGAACTGCATCAGCATGTCTCTGATCTGGTGCTCAATGTCTGGTGGCTGATCTCCAACAGCAACTTTAGTCATTCCCGGGAGGTCGATGAGGGTCAGGTTCAGCACTGAGTCACAGATAAAGGGATGAAGGTTCAAGAAATAAAACTAAATATGCGTGTGTGTAATAAACTGTATCAGCTTTGTTAAAGGTTTCCTAATTGCAAAATGCAATAGCATTTACAAAATGAAATCCAAACATAACCCTCTGAACATCAAACAGTTTCTAGGCATATAACAGTTGTGCAGTATAACACAGTGATAAAGACTGGACTCAATATGGACATTTTGTCATATGATTTCTGACTTCATATTTAAAACCTTTATTTAACCAGGAGAGACTCGTTGAGATTAAAAATCTCAATGAAACACACATATATATATATATATAAATATAAATATAAATATAGATATGGGGAAATAATAGATATTAAAGGGATTTTAGTAGCACAAAGTGTTTGTGAATGCATTTTCAAAATTACCCATTACCATTTGGGGAGTAGACCCTCAGGTTAATTGGGATGGGAGAGATGCCTTTGTTGGAGCCTGTTATCCTGTCGGTCTCAGCCTCAATTTCTGCTCGTACTTCCTCAAAATCCACAAACTTCTTCCCTTTGCAGTGCAGGAATTCAGCATATTCTGCATGCAGGGGCAGAGAGAGAATACAAAGAGGGAGAGATGAGTGAAACAGAAACAGCAGGGAAGAGTAAAGGAGAATATTCAATTAAAGTGATGAAAGTAGCAAATAGCAGACAGTGCGCCTAGCTTGAGGCACCATGACAGAGGCCATATTCAGGGCAGCGATGAAAGGGGATTGGGATGCATCTGTGCACAGGACTGGCATACTCACCTGCTTTATTGTTGACCAGCTGCAAAATGAGAGGTCTGCGAGTAACAATGCCTGACCCACGTGGTAGAAAATCCCTGAGAAAGAGCAACGGAGACAAATAAACATCAAGCATTTGAGTAAAAGAAAGATCACGTAGAAAGCAGCTCAGGACAGATAGAAAACAACAGACAGGGACACCACAGAATGTTCAATTATTCATTACATTCAATGTCCATTTCCTCGCAGCGTGGCCTCTGGTAAATTGATGGGCAGTGGGGAATTTCATGCCTCTAACTTGTCTCACAACAAATCAAATGTGACAAAGTCATTTTCTCTCATTATTGGAGCTTTAGAGATCAATTTATGCACTTATTAACTAAATTCACAAATGTTACGTCTGCAGTATTTTACAGTACACTTCAGAAATATAATAAACTTTATGCAGAACAGACTGTACTCATAATGAATTATGAATTAAATCTTGACACATTGAATGGTGTGATAGCTACAGACTAAGAGCTGCTTATATAAAGACACCCAAATGTGCAGGGGTATTAACGATGAGAAATGAATAGCGTGTGTCAGTCTGAACTGTAGATGCCTATCCAATATGCATATGCATATTGCTCTCACCATTTTGCATTGTGTGACGCCGGTAAACAAACAGCAAAAGCAGGCCTACAGGAAATGATAAGCGTGTTCTTATGGTTGGTCTGTTTGTTCTTCTTAAAGTGACAGGGCACCTGAGGAATGTTTAACCACACGGCCAACACTGCTTAGTCAGCCTACAGATGAGGCACTTCCACCCAGACTTCTGCCCTCCCCATGTCTCTATGCTGCTCTACAAACATTCTACATCTGGTGGTAATCACCACCCCAGTACTAGAACAATTCTAACAGAGCTAGCGTGCTAGCGTTAGTGTGTTACTAAGCCACATTATTTTTTTTTTCTCCTACAGCCTGAAGGATTGCTGACTTCAGACTGGAAGAAATGTGGCATCCACAGGACAAGAGAAGAGAGGGGAGCTCCCATACTACGGTACATAATGCTGTTGTCTGTAGACTGTAGTCAAACAGAGATGAACATTCTGGATGTTTCCTACATCAGCAAAAATCCACAGGTCTATGGTTCAGCAGTGCTGCAGTGTCATGCACATAATGTGGAGCATACAGGCATTTGTCCACATGGTAGACAGTATAGAAATCCCTGGGTGAGGGTTAGAGGCAAGAGAGGATCAAAACAAATCCACTTTAAGGTGTGGGGACTTGGAACTGTTGGAACAGATTGGTGGGAAAACACTGTGCATAGATTGCATCAAGAAAGACCTCTTGGATGTACTGATGTTTTAGGTCTCTAACAACCAACAGGTCACTGTCAGGCAATATCCAAACTAAAAAACACAACAAACACACTCCATCAAGACAAGTGTAGCCTGTTAGCAATGTTTTATAGTCTCCAAAAAGAATTGAAAGTGCCACTAGACATCCAATTGGCAATTGATTGTGATAGCTAGATAAAATGGCAGAATTCAATAAGAAGTTATCACAACAGCAACATCGTCCTAGACTTAGCAAAAGCTGTACGTTTTGAAAGTAAAACAAATGGTTGTTCAGTGGTTACCGGTACATACCAGCTCACTGATCCAACAAGTGGCCACTGATAAAAGGTTTGACATTAATAAACTTCAGTGCCAATAATAACCAATTGAAAACAAGAAAACATACAGTAGACACAGAATTTCCCAAGTCTTTGAAGGCAGAGCAGAACAATCAGCAGTGCCATGCTGAAAAAGAAGCAAGAGGCCAGGGTTTCATTATTGATGCGCTGTAAATGATAGACGAAGCTGAGCAGATTGTGTATCATTTCATGCATTATGCATGGCCAAGCAAAGAGCATCAGTCTGTGTGCATCCCTTCCTCCAACACAAGAGAAAGCAAAATCAAGAGAGAGTAGGGCAGGGAGAGAAAGAGATCCAACTCCCCTCCCCCTGCCTTCCTGCTCCTACAGACTCTCCCTCTCCACAAACGGGCAGAGCAACTCTGAGGAACTGTAGCCCACAGCTGATCCTGCTTTTCCTAGTGTCCATAAAGGCCCGGCAGGGCTCACTTTCAAACATGGAAGTCACTGTGTGAAATAGTGAGGTCATAGTGGGCTCTCATGGGTAGACACGGAACACCAAAAAATGTGTTTGTGGTTTGGTGGGACTTATTCCATGAGTCTCTGGAGTGGCAAAGAACATATAATTATGGCTACCCACATTCCCACACAACAGTGTGTCACTGTGGGTACCAAACTAACTTGCTTAGTGGAAAGTCCCTTCAATTCCGGGTTCTCACTTGTCAGTACTTCAAAGATGTCCACTGCATCCATGCTCATGGACGCCTCTGCTAAAATTCATTCATAGATCCTCGGCATCAGACCAGACTGAATGCTGCTACAAATAAAGTTGGCAAACGTAATGGAATTAGTGAAAAGCTTCCATGTTTAATCTTAATGGAGAACAACCTTAAACAACTCTTTCAATCTCTTGTATATATGAACTTATAGGTCTTAGCTTCCAGCACTGTAAAAGCTCTTGGTTTGTCTACAGGCTTTGGCCACAGATCTGATAACAACCTCCACCCAGGCCAGCTTGCATTTCGAGATATGAGGCTTTTACAGCCAGCTAGATCAATACAATTAAAACACAGCAAAGCAGCACACAAACATGGAGGCAAGACAGTGATTACCATGTTTAAACAGAATAGAAATAATAAACCATTAATCTATTAAAAAAAATTGTAAAAATGAAACTGACACATTCAGACAAAAAACATTTGTATACCTCAAGAACTGAACAGTTTTATTTGCTTTTTTTCCTGGTTATTTCTTTCCAGCTATCATGTTTTGATTTATGTTTTGAGCATATGTTTTGTTATCAATAACACTCGTTAAACAGATTTAAGTTTTATAGTGTATTGGTGTATACTTAAACAAAGAAAACCTGACAGCAACAGAAAGAAACATGCAGAAATAGTGGACATTGAGCCACACTGATGTCTGCCCAGCAAAATGTTTGGTCCACAGGCAGTCAGAATGTCAGAAGCCCAGATCATAGGCAGGTGAACAATCTCACACCAACATGGCCTGAGTGCCTTGAAAAACACAACTCATAACTGAATAAGTAACTGCACAGCAAATATAGCCCAGCCATACTTCCCCTTCTCCATCAAGGCTAGAACCAGATGAACATCAGATATGTTTATTATGACGGCAGATCCTTTGTCAGTTAAAGAGTGAAGCAACATGTCAGATCACGACATCAGCATGATGTTCAGGTGGGTTAAAAGAAAAGGAAAAAAACAAAGAGCATTTACACTGTCTGAAAAGTGTCTCCTCACACTAAGAGATTCTGTTTCTATTGTTCTAATTGCTGCAGAAAGTAAAGTGGGATTACTTTCATCCCAAGGGACACGGCAAGGAAGCCAACCTGTCATACACAACATGCACCTCTGCAAAGAAAAGGATCTCCCCCACAGGGGAAAATTACACAGCAACAATTATGGAGAGTAACACAAGTGCTGTGCTTGTGTTTACAATCTGCTGTCACCACAGAGAATTTGCAAATAAATTATTACACAAAACACTAAGTTTTGCATAACACATGACTGGAAAGCTTGGTATGTATTGGCAACTGGGCACAAACAATCTCTTAAATCAACACTGAGTCATGCGAGTACCTGTTGCTATAGTGATGTGCAGCACCTCCCAAGTGCTTCCAGGTTGAAGTTAAGACTTGACCTTGTAGAATCAAGGTCTGTTCCACTTTGACATAAAAGCCAAGGTCACCACAAAATGTCTTACAATAACTGAAGCTGATGTTCGGTAAGTGCTCTCATAGTACAAATACTCATGCGAATTAATGTGCACTGAGTGGTGGTCTAATCTGTAAGTATGTTCTCGCCTGAGCACTTATAACATTTTTCTGCCTGTGTGTTTGTAACCAAAGGCCTGTGTGCTTACCATGTTAATATTCAATGTGCTTCCCCTACTTTGCTGCCTGGGCTGCATGTATATGTGTATGTGTAATTGCAGTCTGGGTTGGGTGCCTCTCAATGGACTAAAAACCTGCTAAACAAGCTGCTTTAGTGCAACCTTGTATTGTTTCTTTATCTGCAGGGTGATCTCATCCACTGCTGATGTGGGAGAGGACAACAGGACCAGCCTGTTGAGAAGCAACTTAGCTCAAACCCTCATATCTCAAAGAATGAAGGATTGTCGAGACCATTTCCTATGTCTAAACTTTAACCAAATAATGTAAGAAAAGGGGAAGATCGTAGTGGGAAGTTGTGTCTGAACATCTAAGCTTACTGAGAAAATGTCAGCATTTTAATGAGACACTGTGTGAGGTCAAAAAGTAATGCAGTATGAAGAAAAAAACACATTTGTGAAAAACTCAGCTGCAAATACAAAATACACATGCCTGAGGAAAAGACACTCCTCTCTACCTACACTGCTTTACCCTATGCATATTTATACTCCTACCTGAAAAAAAGAAGTTGTGTGCTAATCAAACAAACACTTTTGTGTTTCAATTCCATTGAGAGCTCACATAGGTGAGCACATGTGTGACATCACATAAGTGACATAATTTCTGTTCTGGTCAATGCAAATCCTGTAGGACCTTTTGAGGTGTGGCTCGGAATTATAAACCGAGGGACAGATCTCGTTCAGAAATGGATGGACTGCAAAAGAAGATCAGACAAATTTTAAATCTGCCATGATCAAATGTCAGGGTATAACCATGGATTCACTGACAAAATGTTTGAAATGTCAAATTAGAGGAACAGAGTAAACAACACTGAAACCTTCATACAGAATATCTTCATCATTTATATGCATCTCTAAGATTAGCCTGCAGCTTTGCCACCTTCAGAACGTGTCACAGCTGTTGAAACTGCAGCTACTTTGTATTTTCAAGACTGGCTTACGACAAGTGCGTAACTTATGAGTGGCGTTACGTACCGGTACAGTAACTGCCGTTAGCTTAGCTTCATGTCAAATGACATTTTTTTCATGTAGCATTCAACTATTCTCCAACCACAAGTTTGAGAATACAACACAATGCAAAAACTAAACTGCGAGGCAACTACTACAGTTAGCTAACCATTATCACTTACCTGCCAACAAAATTCTCCAAGACCGAGCTTTTACCAGCGCTCTGTCCTCCGACCACAGCAATCTGAGGAAGATCCAAATTGCAACTCTGGCCGATGGAGCTAAAAGCGTCTTGAAGCTTGTTGATCAGGGGAATCAGGTCTTCCATGCCCCGGTTCCCCATGGCTTCCTTAGCTCAGAGAGCCCCTTCAATACAACGCAAACCAGAGGCTGCCGCTAGCCGCGCTAACTAGCTAAGTAAGGTTAGCCTAACAGCAAGGTGCTCTCGGATTGCTCTGAAGTATTGTGTTCCGCCGCTTCAAACAGCACGGGTTTTTATTTTCTCCTTGAATACTTGAGTGTTTACCGGTAGTGCAATTCACGCTAATATCATTTCAGGTTCCTATATGCGTATTAACTTATTACTCAGTCAGCCGAAACGGACGGAAAACTCACAAAACAAAACTTCCTCTACACAAACACCATCCGGTCTGTGAAGGCGACATCCGATCGAAACCGGCGCGTATAGACCGCCTCTTGTCCGCAAAGCCAGTCAGTCTATTGGCTGACTCTGCTGTCTCTCCACCTAGGCGGGCTATGATTGGATATATGAAAGGCGTGTTCTTCATGGGCAACAAATAACTGAATGCGAGTTGGTCACCACGGCTGTCAATATTAGGGCGTTCAAGTCACATGGTCACTGAAACATGGCTGCTTCCACAGAGTGTGGGTCTCATACGAGCACCTTAGAAAACAACATGTCCATAAAGAAAGCTCTGTCTGCAGCCTCTCCTCTCACTCTGCGAATTGTTGCTGAATGCCCGGTGACGAAGGCAAGAGCTTGTGATCTAATACTGCCTCACTCCGCCGTCAGTACCCCGGTTTTCATGCCTGTCGGTACTCAGGGGACTCTCAAGGGAATCACTGTGGATCAGCTGGAGGGTCTTGGATGTCAGATTTGCCTTGGAAACACATACCACCTCGGCATGAGGCCGGTGAGTGATTTCACATTATTATACATTCTATTTGGTATAAGCCATTGGACTTAACAAACACATAACACCTTCCATTTGAACTCTGCTGCATTACAGGGGCCTGATTTAATTGATAGGGCCAATGGTTTACATGGGTTCATGAACTGGAAGAGAAATCTTTTAACTGTGAGTGTGGCTTCACTGGCAGATTTATCCACAAAAGGACATCAGGTAGCTGGTGAACTGTGTCTGAGTCTCGTTTCCTTTCCCCCTGCTTACAGGACAGTGGAGGGTTTCAGATGGTGTCACTTGTTGAACTGTCAGAGGTCACAGAGGAAGGGGTCAAATTCAAGTCTCCATATGATGGCAAAGAGATCCTGCTGAGTCCTGAGAAGTCCATCAGCATACAGAACAGTCTGGGTCAGCATGGATTAAAACAGTGTGAGTTGCTGTAAAGTAAGAACAGCTTGAACTTTCTCTGACTTCTTCCAGGGTCAGACATCATGATGCAGCTGGATGATGTGGTGAGCAGTACCGTGACAGGTCCACGGGTGGAGGAGGCCATGCACAGATCCATTCGATGGCTGGACCGCTGCATAGCAGCCAATAAAAATCCAGACAAACAGAACCTTTTTGCTATCATCCAAGGAGGACTGAATGCAGAGCTGCGAAAGGCCTGTCTAGATGGTAAGAAACCTGCTCTTATTTCAGGCTAGACTATCAGCACCTGGTAAAAACACGCTGAATTACTGTATCATGTTTGGAGACAGTCTAAAGATTCAAAGACTGAAGATAAGGAGTCAGACTTCTCTTCTTGTAGAAATGACTCAACGTGATGTTCCTGGTTTTGCCATCGGAGGCCTGAGTGGAGGAGAGGAGAAGGATGACTTCTGGCGGATGGTCACGCTGAGCACTGACCACCTGCCCCGAGGAAAGCCTCGCTACCTCATGGGTGTTGGGTATGTTTCTATGTTAAGACAGACTCAGTCAGTCAAGACTCAGTAGTTAGATTGAAGTGCATGCTTTTCTTTTTACAGCAAGAAAAAAACGTTTTTATTCTCTAAAAAGTACGGTGGCACTGAAGGTCAAAAAACAATGGCATTTCACACAACACAACACAGTGTCTACACTTCCATGAAGCTTCACAAACCGTCATTTCTAGACTGGCCCGCGAAACAACCAATCACATCAGTCTATTTTAGCAAGGGTTCTGTCCAATCAAGACATGTTTACCCTACCCTTTCTGTTTTCTGAAATGCTGTCGTGTTTTGACCTTCAGGGCCACCGTAAAAAAGGCATGTTTAGTTCTCTCCTCTGTAGCCATGGCTGTGCTGACAATCTGAAATCAGCCTGCAGACTGAAAATATGACATTAGTGAAAAATGCTTGGCGTTCAGAGGGTTAAAATAAATGTGTGTGATCCACGTTGTGTAGGTATGCTGTGGATTTGGTGGTGTGCGTCGCTCTGGGCTGTGATATGTTTGACTGTGTCTTCCCAACCCGCACTGCGGTAAGCTCTCTTTATCTTAACGTACAAGACACCAGACTGATTCCAGAGCTTCTGACTGCCATGCTTCCTCTCCCTCAGAGGTTTGGCTCTGCTTTGGTGCCTTGGGGATCTCTACAGGTCAAACATAAGCAGTATGCAAAAGACTTCCAGCCCATTGACCCAGACTGCCAGTGTCCTACCTGCAAAAGGTAAATTGAGTGCAAATACCTTTTTAACATTTTCTTCATTTTGACAGAAATGGAAGACTATACGTTCGTTTTAGTGCCTCATTTATACAAGCTGGACCACAGACTGCCTTGATTTAGCATATTTGTCAGCGCTCGATATTCATTTCTGATTTATTTATGCTCAAGAAATTCAGTCTCAGTAAAAATATCCAAACAAGACTTGCAGCTACTTCAAGTAATTACTTTTGTAACCTTATGGGAGAGGTGGAGGAAGGTGTGCAAATGATTTATGTTTATTTTGTGTTTCAGACATAGTCGGGCTTACCTGCATGCTCTCTTTAAGAATGACACTGCAGCCATGCATCACATCACCATACACAACATTGCCTACCAGGTCAGTAATAACAAAAACTCTGTTTTTATGTAAATAACTTGGTAAATTGTAGAATTTTCAGATCAATTTTCCTCCAGGAAAAAAAACAACACTTTGTGCATGTTTTAAATAAGTAAAAATGTGTATCAGTAAATATAATCCTGATGGGGTGCTTTCGTGTTTGAGTTTCCATAACAAAATATTCAGAAAGTAGACTTCAGAATCGTATTTCACACATATGATGATATATCAGTACATTCATTAGGGCCTTCATTGGGGCCTGTGTAATATGTTTAAAGTCTAATTTCTTCAACAGAAATATGACAGAAAAACAAAAGTGCAGCATGTGATTTTGGCCAATAAATCCTCTAATACCCTCTGTACTCCATCACCAAAACCACACTTCTGACAGATATGCCCCAAACGATCAGCACACATACTGTGCCATCATGTACGTACTGGAAAAAGTCTGCTGACTGTATACGTTCTAAAGGTGCACAGCAGGAGACGGCTTCCCGCAGGAGATCAATAGTAATCACATAATTTTTTTTTCTTTTTATTCATCAAATGATTTTCTTTGCAGCTCAACCTGATGCGCTCTGTGAGACAGAGCATTGTGGAAGGCCGCTTCCCTGACTTCATACGGGCGTTCATGAAGCGAATGTTCCCCTCTCGTGACCAGTATCCCAGTTGGGCTGTGGATGCTTTAGCTTCTGTCAACGTGACGCTGGAATAGAACCTTCAAAAGGGACACTGACTGACAGATTTTATATCTTTTTAAATTACTCCTTTTATCTATGATTGTTTTCTACTCTTCTTTTTATATTTGTATGAAGCATTGCTGGCAAGGAGGAGAGGAGCTTTTGATGTGACTGGATGAAGACTGATTGTCTTAAGCAACAACGCAGTGGCTGTAAATTGATCTCAGAGTACACATTATGATCATTTTCAGACTGAATGGGGTTTAAATGAGGTTTGGAATACATAAACTGTCTCCTCTGTTATGCTTGGATACTTTTTGTTGTTACCATGGCTACACCGTTAGGCCCACCCACCTGAAATATAATGTTTTGGCATCCTGTCGGCCTCTGTCATTTAATTATAGTGTGTATTTCAGACACTGTATTTGTGCCAATGCATTTTTTTCTACTGCGGCGTGTTAACCTGCACCCTGCTCTCCAACGATTTGTACAGAGATCTTACTACGGATTGTGTGTTTGCACCACAGTGACCACCAGAGGGCGAAAAGGATACAATCACAACAAAGACTGACAGGCTAATGATATGCTATGGAAGTTTCCTAATAGAGTTTCAAAGTAAAAAATATCATACAATTATACTTAGATGAGGCATTTGACAAGTGCACAAATATCTATTTATATCAAATCTATTTTGAGATCCACTGATCTGTCAGTTTAACAGTTAATAATCCTTTTGATCCTCTCACTGAGGGTTTTGTTTGCAGCTCACATAGGTGCTTGTTTATCAGGCCTTCGCTTTGTGGGTGATTAATATTAATCCATGACTGTTAATTTGAATAACACCTGTTGTCTGTGGCTTTGAGTCAACAGTCCTCTTAAGCACCACATTTGAATTTCATTAGCCTTTGTGTTTCTACCAGAGGCTCTAGATTAAACCTGTGACATGAATGTCAGGCAAATGAAGATATAGAACGCACAAGTGTGCTCCATTAAGAATGGTGTGCTTGCTGCATAATGAAAAGTGCTTAATTACAAGTGTTTATTAATTAGCTGGGTGAAATATGAATAATGGCAAAGAAGGAACCTGGTTGGGAATACATTAACCTGTAGGATTATGTGTGTTCTTTATATCTTATCCTGCATCTGTGTATTTTGATTATATTCAGCATAACAGAGCAACGACCCTCTTGGCAAACCATGGACAATCGTGTCTGAAAATGAATATACATGAACACAAGCCTTGGACTAAATGAACTGCATAATATGTTCTATCCTCAGCTCCATATGCTTACTTAAACTATAACCTACAATATAAAAAAAACCCAGTTACAATAAGAAAAACAAGGGTTACATCTTGTCATGCAGGAATTATATGGTGCGTGGTTAAAGATTCACGACTAAGATGCGAAAAGGTCTCCACACTAGACATTTCTGGGAATCACGTGTGTATATGTGACAGTTTTATTGTCATTCTGCATAGAGCAGGCGTCTGTTACGCTCACAGCGCAGAGCAGATGTTGGAGGAGAAGGCATATGGTCTCTTGTTATAGATTTTTTCTTTTGTCATTGTAAAAGTCTATACCCGCAAACTGTTCCCCACACGTTTGTTTTCGTTACACATTTACAGTCCATGTGGAGCTCAGGCAGGGAGGATGCTGGTGTTCAGAGAGGCAACCAGTTGCTCTTCAGCTGTCACAGGAAAAGTGGAGCCTCCCCTTGTTCGCACCGACGGATGAGCATCCTCGACCTGTTGCCTCGGTGTGACGGAAAGCAGAGCTGCATTTTAAAGGGAGCCCACAAAAGAAAGTTGATTTTTCTATTTAGGAAGGAAGTCAAACGCTGTGCCATGAGGCGTATCAATGAGTCCGATATTAATTTTGAATAGCAGAAGGAAGAAGAGCGGAGTTGGTTTTGGATTCGACCACCTCCTCTGTGTGGAGATTCGGTTTGCGGTGGTTT
Source organism: Parambassis ranga (assembly GCF_900634625.1). Taxonomy (NCBI): domain Eukaryota; kingdom Metazoa; phylum Chordata; class Actinopteri; family Ambassidae; genus Parambassis; species Parambassis ranga. The sequence goes on from NC_041029.1 coordinate 12,427,901, forward strand.
TTGTCTCTGTCTCTGGGTTTTGAGGAGATGACCATGGTCGAACTGGAGAAGGAAGTGCTCCCGTTACCCCCTCGGTACCGGTTCCGAGACCTGTTGCTCGGGGACTGGCAGGCTGACGACAGGTAAGAATGCCGTTTAGCGTTTACGCACGGCGCACTGAATCCGTTGCGCATCAGTGCGCCATGAGAGCTTCGTATCACCTCGTTTGAAAAAAAAAAGTGCAATTGTATTTGACATTTTTTTTCTCTTTGATGTTAATGACTTGCATGTCACACACTCACTGTCAGCTGCGCAGTTCTGTTGTAATGGATGCTGCAACAGGTTCCCAGTGTGCAGAAGCGACTGTATACAATACAACGACACCAAAACAGTATGCTGATTGAAACACATGGGGACACTGAAAGCTACCAGAAAAATGATTTTATTTTATATTTTGCCAAAGCCATGTCTATAAATATGAACATTTGAAACATAAATATTCCTTCATCCATTGAAATGAACAGTTTGTAGTATTGTACTCATTCCTGAGCTTTGCAGTGAAACATCTGCCACCTGTCCATCCAATTCCAACTGTGCGCTCTCAGCAACTGCCAATTAACCTTTCCTGATACTCCATTTGCAGGGCAGTGGGTTTGACGCGCTATATGATATGCATTGCTTAATTTGACTTTTCATTATGTTGTCTAATGGAAAACCTGGACCTCCATTTCATGCCTGGTGTCTCCTGTTGCTAGGGTGAAAATGAGGCCCAAAACATTTCACTTGTGGTCTTGAGTGGGTGTTTCAAATCAGATAATTGGGGGGAGACCTGCTCTTAAAAGCAGGGAAGGAATGGCCAATCCCAGTTCAAACATCAGCACGCTTACAGAATAATAAGAATAGGAATGAGAATAAAGAGACACTATTAACATATGAATAATAACAGGGCTTAACTGAAGCTGGAGCATCATATTTCATGTGAAAAGCTGTAGTATTTTACTGTCTGTCTGCCTCCCTGACCATCTGAAAGTGTCTCATCCTCTGGTCATGCTCCTCTGACCTTCTGTAATTTGCCAGCTATTGCCCAAGGATTAATGTTTCTGTGCAGTGTGACCTGCACATTACAGAGATTTTGCTGCTTCTGTCACACACCTCACCCTCTCATCCCGCAAGAGACGAGAACATTTTAAGATGTATAACTTTGATGCATCTTTGTCACACTTTAAATCTATTTGTGCCTCAAATGTTCAGAGAGCGGTCACGCTAAGGGTCAAGTTGATCGCGATGGTGTCCAGGGAGGATTAGCAACTATGAAATGGACTGATTAGAAGCAAAGGGAGAGCTGTGATTGATACTGACAGAAAGCTTAATTACTGCTGCCATGGTTTATAAATCTTGGAACTGGCTCATTACTAACATGCTTAAAACATCAGACACTCCAGCTGGCTGCAGGTGCAGTAATTCCTCTAGCAGAATGTCAACACAACTTATCTCCGTTACACATATGGTTACACTCCGCACAGGGAAAAAAAAACCATACCGTACATTATTGAGCACTTTAATCCATCCATGGTGTGTCTGTCTCTGTCCTCCCTCTGTATGTGTCCACATGTGGCCCTCATCTAACATTCACCCCGCCTCTGTCCCTCTTCTTCTCATATTCACTCTGATTGAAGTGCCTTCGATACCATGCTTTACCCTTTTTCAAGACCTCTTCTGTAGCTCAGTGGAATGCATTTGGCTGTAACCACTGAAAAGGCCCTTAAGTGAAGAATTTTCAGCACAGACTTTTAAAGAAGGGAATTAATTTAATAATTTATCTCTCTCTCTATCTCTCTCTCTCTCTCTCACACACACACACACACACACACACACATACACACAGGAGTCTCCTATCTCCTTTAATTGAACAATTACTGGTGTCCACAGTGAATGTCTCCTTTCTCTTCCTCTGCTTTGTTTTTGCAGTATTGGTCGTATCTATTTATTTGAAGAACTGTAAATTATTAACAATGATTTTGTTTTTCTTGAAGCAACTAATTAGTTCCATGCTTAATAATTGTAGTTCATATTAACCTATAACTGTAATTGATCAGTAAGTAAATATGTGTCCTTCTGTTGCAGAAATGTGTCAGGGACGGAGAAGGAGGAACATTTTAATGCCACTGTTGTGATCACACCAACACCATTTATGTTTTCTGGCAGTGAGTCAGAGGTTCTGAGGAAATGCCAGATGACTAAACAATTAAACACAGATCTTTTGCAGGCTGATAAGAATTTTTCCAGTCAAATGAGCTGTTGTCTCCTTTTATGACTTGATATTGAACTTTTTTTTCTTTCTTGGCTCATTATTGATGCCTCGGTCAACCTGTTTTAGAACACTTAATATAATATATTTCCTGGCATCATTCACAGCAATTACCATGTCCCACCATTGCAGAGCATTATACCATTCTTCACAGAGTTTATAGCATGGTCATAGGAGCCTATAAACACACACACACGCACGTCTCTCATTACAGCTTCCCTTGTATGACTAATTTGTTAAAAGTGAATTAAGATACAACAGTCTCTACTGCTACACAATAGACAGCCTCAGTGGGAGCTTTCAGCAGAGCCCAGGATTAACATACAAATGACAGCCTTTTGTCCTTAAAACAATCTCGCCTCCGCATCTTTTCTCACTCAATCTCTGTCACAGTCAACCCCGTCATCTTTTCTCTTTCCCCCGTGCTCCTATTCCCTTTCCTTCCCTTAAATCTTCCTGCCAAGTCACTTAATCGAGTGAGGCCTATGTAGAGCATGATCCATCAATATTGTCAATATCTATGCCAGTTAGTTTTTACTGTGTCAGTGCAGGTGAATGCCAGAGTCCTTTAGTGAGTCCCTTATTAGAAAGCTGAGCTATCTGTGAGCTGAATTGTGAATGTATTATATGCATCATGTCAACTCTGCAGTGCTACAGAAGCTTCCTTGCAATGCAAATGGCTTGTATGATGAGCACTCTGTGGAAAGGTGGTATTTATCAAATTAGAGTCTGGATGATAGAGTGGGATAAAAAGGGGGCAGTCACACCATAATATCATTCATGAAATGTGTGCAGCATGTAACATTTGCTAAAGAATATCTAGAAGTCAACATAAAAAGTTACAAATGAGCAGTAACTGAACTGAACTTAAAGACTTTAAAGTAAGATATTGTCCCACAATGACCATTGACGGGGCGATAAGTTGACTCTACAGTGTCACAGACTGATAACAGTTATCACTAGTTATGTGTGGAAGAGCTAAATTACATTCCATCACTACAGTACAGTAGTTTATATGTTTATTTATTTATCTTAATCATACGATAGAGAAGAAGACATGATGTTTTCTGTAGGTAAAAAAATCCTATACCTGTATTGACAATAGGCCATAAGACGCTGCAGAGTATTAGTATATTGGTTACCAAGAGGATGGATTGCTGAAGTATGAGAACAAATGAAATGGCTTGCTGGGAGAATGGAGGACTCATGGACAGAATATTGTGAACATTTTAACCCAGACAATGGGGCCGCTTCAGTTTGGTCACACTCTTTTATTAAATGTACCTTTTTTTTGTACTCCACTGACCCCTGCCTTCTGTGCCTACACAGACACGTTTAATATTTATTATCTCCACCATTTTCATTGAATTTTATGATGAGAAATAACCCAAGGCTCTAGTCAGAACCAGGCCAGTGCAGGGTGTGTCTCTGATGGACTATTTTTTGCCACCACTGTGCTTTAATAAGCTGGATATTGAATTCCCTGACCAGCCTTTGGGTTTTAGATGAACACTGTCAACACTTAAGAGCCTTCCTGCTGGGGACACTAACACAGCCGCAGGGCTGACTAGCATTTGACTGACCACTTCTAGGCTCTTGCAGCTTTGGATGTAGCTAGAAGGCCTCGTGGCACGATCAGAGAGAGGGGGCAGGGAGCCGCTGTGCCGCGCTGCCGGGAGATTACAAACACAGTTATCCGTTGATTACAGTTCCCCTTTTTCCAAACTGTGTTAACCTAATACACCACAGGAGTTGTCTTTCAATCTCAGAAGCCCTAGAGACACCAGGGACAGGCAACAGAGATGATTCCTCTCATGTTTCACTCAGTTTGCATTGCACGCCATCTTAAAAGTGGTGGTTTGCAGATAAAGATCAATATCTCACGTTGACTCAATCAAACGCTATCCGCCTGTGCTTACTTGAAGCTAATGTAATGTGGAGGGATGAGGTTGACTTTTAATAGAGCGTTGCACCAATTCGAGCAATATTTTTGTTTCATGATAAGGATGACGTGGGGTGAACAGATCTTCAGTAAGTGATGCTGCTTTTCTATGAATTCAGCTAAAAGGAACTCTGTCTTTGCCTGAAAGAGCCGCTGTGTTCTGTTCCTCCTCCAGGTAAAAATGTGGCAGCACATATAAGCAGTGAGTGATGGTCTCAGGAAGGGTGAGGCCGACCTGGTTACGTCAGGGTGCAGCGTTGGCTGGAGTATTTCCACTAGTAATGTATGGAACGTTAGAGGAAGTGGTTCACAGGAAAACCTGCCGTTTATCATTTTTCATGCTTTGCGCAGCCTGTTGGACTTTTTTACTTTGAAGACATCAGGAATAATTAACTTACTATTATTAAAGCACTTGCTTGTTTCAATACGATGTTATTATTCATTTTAAGTGGTGCATTAGAAATAAATGGACATTTATCTTTTATCTGTCTCTTCAGTCAGCATGAACTCTTCCACTCTAATAAAAAAAGGTTCCTTTCACCACAAGAAATTGATTTGTTTTTAGTAGGGATAGACACACATTTCTTTTTGCTCCTTTATTCTTTTCCACCTGTGTTCAACACCGTGTAATGTGTGTGACGATTGTGTTATCTGGGTCAGGGACAAGCTGTCCTGTCGACCACTGGCTGGATGCAGCAGAGTGCACTATGCCTTTCTTAAGGTGTCAGAGCGATTTTGTGCAATTTGTTTGTCTCCTGTGAATTTTTTCCTGTCCTTATTTATAGGTGTTGTATTATTGCAGGTCTCTTAATGAAATTGAGTTTAAAGATCATTAGTATGCTTCTCCAGTAAGCATGTTTCTTCAAATCAATGGGAACACCTTCCATAAAATATTAATGGGAAAATGTGAGTTCTTTGATTCATGCCTGCGGTTGTCTGAGTGAGAGAGAGAGTGTGTCCGACTAACCTACTGCCACACATCCGGGATTACGCAAGAAAGACTGTGTGAGTGCACATAAATACAAAAAGACCTAAAGCATATAGCTCAGTTATCACACAGTGAAATATTAAATTCCTATTTGAAAATACTTTCAAAGACTACTTTCTCTCCACATATACTAATCTGGACTCTGTTTTTCAAGGAGAAATGTTGGCTGCAGTTCGTTTCTGATTTCATAGCCAGGATGAAAATAAATTGGTCTAATCAGAGACACGGATCAGATTTATGCATTATATTTTAATATTTTCTTTCTTGCTCTCCTTTTTGGAATATTATTGATGTAGTATTGCGAGTAAACAAGCACTTGTTAAAATGCATGTACAAAATTGGCTGCTGCTGTAGGAGCTCTGCCAGGATGAATAAAAAAATACAGAGAATAGACATAATACTGCAGCATCTGATGCACAAACAAATTCAGACTGATCAAAGAAGTTCTACAGATATGTGACAGACTGATACCTTGTTTTTCCAGTGTGAGTGTGAGGATGGAAAAACTTTAATTAAATCAGAGACACTATGAGTATTTGCTGCACAGGTATGTTCTGAAAGAATATGCCATTTATGATTTTGCCATTTTGGTCTATATTGTCCTATAAGAGACATTTAGATATTAAACTATAACATGTATGTTTGAGTAGCCTGTTCACTTATTAATGACCAATGTGCCTTTTCACTAACTGGCCTATCAACAGAGTTGTATGGCACTTTGGTGTCCATTTATATTGTAACAGAGACAGGGGCTGTTTCCATGACAACCCAAACTATGATGCCTTTTTCTAAGCCTAACCAAGTTGATTTTATCCTTAGTGTTTTATGCCTAAGCCTAAGCACAGGAAGAGTCATCAGTAGTCAGTGAGTGAAACTTGCAACCGAACCTGCGTCATTAATGACATCTGAGGAAGAGGAATCTTGGATTTCAGGAACCTTCAGGACACACCTTAAGTGGCCCTGTTAAGTGGTCAATTGACCTGAGGTCAGGTGAAGCATTCATCACTCCATTTGGTCCTAATGTAGTTCTTATAAAACCTCGAGGTGTGTTTGAGGTCATCATCTGCGATAGTAGAAATCCCTTTCTGTAGCTGTGTAAGTCAGTTATTGTGTTTTCAATCACTCATTTGTATATACGCTGACTGTTCTTTAGACATATGTTTTTAAGGGCATGCCCACATCTGAATGTCTGAATGAGAAAACACCTTTTTTTTATTTTCTTACTTCACTGGGCTGCTATTTCTGAGTTTAGTGTGGAGGCTGTGATGAGCCGATGCTGTGCTGCTGTGCACACATAGATTTGGGTTACTTTAGTCTCTTGCACTGTGTCATTAGATGGCCAGTGCTGTGTCATTATGGAGCGCAAGCATGGGTGGAAGCAGCGGGAGAACGAAGTTCAGCTCTCTCTCTCTCTCAAAGATCCTCCTCCGCATGTCCCCTGTCTGTCTGTCTCTGTCTGTCTGTCCATCTGTTTGTGTCTATTTTTCTGTCTGCGCCCATCCCCACTCTCTCTCTCACTCACGTGTAGATAAAAATATGAATTCTCTGCATCCTTAGGTTTGAAATGCTATGCCATGCCCCTCTCCTTCCACCTATTAAAGATGCTCCATTGAAGCCAGGGAGATTAGCTCTAAGAATCTGTAGATAAACCTATATTTTAAATGAGTAGCAGAAAGAGAGAAGGGTTTATTTCTTCCTTCAGGGTAGATGCAGTAACAGCTGTTCCTTTATTTAGGGACACATTTGTTTTCTTTCTTTATTTTTTCTTATATTTTGCTTTGTTTTGTTTTGTTTTTGTTTTTTTTTTCTGTACGGTGACCCAAAGCTCTCAACAATTAACTGCTGTTTGTCTTCCTTGTGCTTTTTTGAGGGCCTTAGGGAAGGGCTGCATGTGTCTATTGCCCAGAGGTGCCATCATGATGTGTTTGTGTGTCTTTAGTTTTGAAATAATGCTCTTTATGGGGTTTTAATGTATTTTTGTCCCCCCTCCTCTACCTTAGATTAAAGATCCCAGCTTTCAATCTATCCTACGGCTCAACACTTTATTGGGCTATATTTCCACTTTACTTTTCATCCTCTGTTGTACACTCAAGCGGAACAGCTCCAGCTCCGAGTAAGACATCAAGGGCAAAATGACCTCTAAAATTATCCTCATCTCTTGAGAAGTTAGCACAGCGTTTATTCTCACAGAGTTTGAAGGGGCTTTGTGGAGTAATGCACCAATGGCACCTTAAAATGCTGGAGATTTGGCACAGAGGAACACTGTGGTAGTCAAATGTCGAGATGCAATGTCTGATGAATGTAGTTATAAAAGAGGGCATTAGCGTGACGGGAAGCAAACATTAAAGTGTTTTCCCTTTTTTCATTTTATGAGGATGATAATCAGAAACCTCCCACAGTGGAGCTTTTCAGGAAAGAAAAACACATGTGCATTGATTCTGTCTGAGCCGGTAGGACGCTGTGGAAACCCAAACACATATAATTATAAATAATTTCATGCTGTTGATTCTTCTTATCTGAGTGATTTCTAATTAAAATAAGAGGTCATTTGGGAGTGTTTTTCTCCCACTCCTGTCACATTTTTAGACACTGTGCGCTCATTTATAACTGTAATACCTCAGTTGAAACAGCACATGGGCTGCAAGGAAAGGGGAACTCAAAGTTAAATCAGTATTTATTTTAACATTTTTCTTTCTTGTAATCTTAAAAAAACCCACCACATTCTATAGATATGTAAATATTTTTATTCTTGTGCCTTTTTCACTTTATTCTGCACATCAGATGAAGAAAGAATGCAGATTAAGCAATACATGTTTAATTTTTCTCACATGACTGCCTGTCACAAGTGAGTCATTCATAACTTGTTAATTGCATTGAGGATTGCAGATTTTGTTTGTTAACACAGATGGTTTATTTTTTGGCATTTTTTAATTGGGAAAATGTAAAATAGTTTAAATGAAATATTGTAAAATGTTGTATAATTTAGTCATTTGGATCAAAGGAAGGAAGCTCAAATGAATTTTTAGATTTCACCCTAAGGTTCCCGTTGTTGAATTTCTAGTTATAGTGTTTCCTGTTCTGAAGGGAAACTTTTTCTAAATCAGAAGGTGCTATTTCACACCCAGGGGCTTTTGCCAGCTTGGGTATCTTTGTGTATCTGCATGTTTCTCTGTTATTCTTAATGTGTACAAACGCATTGTTGTCGGCAATCTGTTCAGAGAGAAGGGAGCCGTCAACAAGTTGCAGCGGGGCCATCAGCTCCGATGGCTGAACACACTTCACAAGTGTGTGTCTGTTGGCTCACATCTGCTCATGTGAGAGGGAAAAGACAACGAATTATGTGTTGCCATAGTAACAAAGGGGAAATTACCCCCCCCCCTCCAAATGCTGCTAAGGAAGATGTGGTGGTTTGGTTTTGTCCTGTGTGTATCAGACCATGTGGGGTTCTGCTTTGGCGGACCACCTCTTCATGTTCCTGCAGACAGGAGAATAGATTGCGGTTGTTCTGCCTCCCTTTCATCTGTCTGTGTGTTGTGAGGGGACCACCAGTGTGCTGGGTCTGGCGTTTTTCATCCTCGACCTGAGTCATCCACTCCTCCCTCCATAGGATGAAAGGAGGGCTACTGTGAATTTTCCCCTGAGGTGCTCAGACAGGAAATACAGTCACCTACAGTGTGATTATGAGTCTGTACACATGTAAGAGTGTCTCTTTGTCATTTTCATCATATCTCTCTGTGGGAATCTCAGATACAGGTGTGTGTTTTTAGGTCTGTCTGTGTTACAGTAGGTGTGTGTCCCTCTAACAGGCGGGTGCCAGAGTGGAAAGGGAGAAAGAACAGTAATTATGGCCTCCCATGTTCAGCAGAAACATCAGAGGGAAGTAATTTGTTGCTCTATATTTAATCAGTGGCGATAACGAGACTGACTGCAGCCGTCTGGGCCTATGGGCAGGCGGACAAGCAGGAACACCATTTCCTCTATAACCTATTAAGCTTTAATGCAGCCAGCCACAGTGTCTTATTTCCATACTTTTATCCATTCAAAAAGTCATTATCACCCTTTCTATCTCCAATTTGCTCAAATGTATGTTATTTTTTCTTCACCTTTATTTTAATCTGTCTTACCTCCACTTGTTTCCTGTCTTCTTTCTCTTTACATGACAAGAAGTATTTTTATCTCTTCAGTCACCTGAAGCGCCTCCTGTGTACTTTTTCCTCAAGCCCCTCATTATCTCTCTAACTGACTCTTTCTCAATCCCTCTCTTAGGGTGCAGGTAGAGTTCTATGTGAACGAGAACACTTTCAAGGAGCGCCTCAAGCTGTTCTTCATCAAAAACCAAAGATCCAGTGAGTTGTCCATCTGTAATCAGTACAGTGAACTTCCTTTCTACACCAGTCAGTCTTATGTGTGCTGCTGTTGTTACTCTGTATTTCATCATCAACCTGTGCTCTCTGTATGACTCTTCATTTGTGGGAATGTCATTTATTTTTACCTGTGTGCATGGAAATCAGTTATTTTTCAGTGTCAGGGTTATTTTGCACTTTTTAATATGAGCATAGATCCAATCTGCTGATGCCATTTTTAGTTACCATGGTGACAAGTCCCACCTCTCAACACAGGAGGTGTCAGAGTCATACACACTGTCATACAACAGTCTACTTCCTGTTGTGATGTTGGATTAGCATAATATATAATCCATCCCCAACAGGCCTGTGGCTACTTTATTTTGGGGTGGACTGTTCCTTTAATTGTAATTCAGCTAATAATTTTAGTCAAATCTGGCTGCAAATAGAACCTTTAGTTGTGCCTGTAGATGGTTTATGAGCATCTGTGTTGTGTTTTCATTGTAACATGCGTATTGTAGCTTCAGAGACCGTGTGAATCTCCACTCCACTGATATTATTTAATAGTGACTATCATCCTTTTGATTGCAGGTCTGCGAGTTCGAATGTTTAACTTTTCCCTCAAGGTGCTGAGCTGCCTCCTCTACATTGTCAGAGTCCTGCTGGACAACCCGCAAGAGGAGAGACAGGACTGGTGAGAGAAATGGTGATAACAGGGGCCTAATGAGGTGGCACAAAGTCTCAGTGAGTGTGAAAGCCTGATAGTACGAACAAGAGCAGCAGATCAATAGATAAAGATAACTGTGTGTATATAGAGTATCCAGTAAAAGGATTGGATGTGGGATTATGGTGAAAGAGGGAATAGGGTGCAGGTGTGATCTAAACTGATTATTTGCATTTGTGGTGAGAAATTTTTTTTTTTTCCCACCTCCTGCAGCGTGAGCGGAGTTAACTGCACCAAACAAAACACATCATCCCGTCCCTGGACTGAGTTTGACTGGTAAGCATGCTCGGCTCTAATTAGAAGTGATGGCTTCTGCCTTCAGCAGACAGGGACCATGAAACCACACACCCTGGAGGACTGACATCCCTGAAACCGGCTCACTGGTCGGAAATGTTGTATAACACAATCAATGCGACTTCACTTAACTGAAGCAATACACAATGTTGATATTAAGCAACACAGAGCCATGTGCATTTGTCACAATCCAAACGTATATGGATTACCTGCCAGCATAATATGTATGTAGTGCCTGTGCAGCCTAATCAGCAGCGATCTAGTGGAGATAAAGTGTGTAATATACAACAACAGAGAGAAGGAGGAAAACCAGAAAGTGGACACAGACCTGAGGCTATGCCATGTCTCCTGCTCAGGGACCTATTGATCTAATTGGTGGCTGATGACACTGGCTAAGCTCTGGCTCCAAATGAATAAGGAGCCTGACAGAGTGAGCTCAGGAAAGGGATGGGCCGCCTCCTGCTCCAGGCAGCAGACTTTGCAGCATCAGTGGAGATAGCACTCATGGCGAGCAGCCATGATAAGCCCCAGGGTGTCTTTGGAAAGAAAAAAAAAACAACATCTCACAATGAGGCTGTAAATTTCCATTTGACTGTGAGAATATTACTTTTCTCCTGCAATGCGAGCACAATGGCAGCTGTGCGCGGTTGTTCAGCTGGAAACAGGATAATTAAATTAAAGCAGTGACATGTGTTCTGTTCATGCTTCCTGTGCTGGACAGAAGAATGTTAACATCATGTCCATTTTTGCAGCATCTGCCTGATTGTCTCCTTTTCTTCCTCTCTGCAGGAAACTGATCATCTGGGTTGATAGACCTCTACCGCTGTGGGCCCTGCAGGTCAGATAGATCAGTTCACTGCAGAGTAAACAAAGCCTCAGTTTGTTTACAGCCCTTTCAGCATGTGTGAATACACACTCAGATTATCTGCATTTCCTCTATTCATTGTGACAAAGCTGGATTCACATCATTGTACCTCACACATACCGTATATGTTTACATACAGCATTAATGTATACAATCAGACATCAGGCTGTCTCTTACTTCACTTTAACCCTCATTTCCAGCATCAGCACGCCCACTGATTCCACCCACGCTCTCCATCTCTGTGACTCCTAATTTCTCTCTGCTCTGGTCTCTCCCTGTTTTTTTTTTAATGTATTTATTTATTTATTTTTTGCAGGTGCTGGTGGCTTTCATCAGCTTTTCAGAAACCATGTTGCTCGTCTATCTCAGCTATAAGGTGAGCCTGATATCTTCTGAGATGTCTGCATGTGACTGGGTGGGGATGATGATCCGTTTTGCTACTGCTTCCTCAGCATTGTCCTGTTATGGAAACGTTTGACAGACTTCAGGGGAGGCCCCTGTATTGAGGCAGTGGGTGGCCGATCCATCAACGGGTTACCCTGCCTTTGATGTACTTGACACTGTAAGCCTATGAAGGGCTCTCTCTGCAGATTACTCTGGAGGCTAGGGCGACTTAGCATTTAGAGCTGACTGATTCCTGTGGACATAGCCCATGCCTGTCCACCTACACTAGTCAAATTCAGGTCAGGCCATATGCAGGCGGCAGACACATTAAAGCAGCTACAGCTGACATTCTAAGTGAATGGCAAAGCTTAATTTAAACTGAACTATGCTGTTTCTTGTCTCAAAGGACACAGGGGAGTTGTATATATAACCAATGCATCCTGATCATTTGTCCCTGTGCACTCTCAGCAGTCAGGCCTGTTATAGTGGTAAGCCCATAAGGTCGCCAAGACAATGGAGTTCCCTGACCTCTCTGTGTGTGTGTGTGTGCATTTTGTGTTTCCAGGGCAACGTTTGGGAGCAAGTATTACGTGTCCCCTTCATTCTGGAGATGATCAGCGCCGTTCCCTTCATGATCACTGTGAGTGGAAGAACACAGCGTGGCAGGGAGTCTATCACGAAGCCATTCAAACACCCTATCATAGAACGCACATAACACTTTACCCCCACGCAGTATGTGTGTGTGTGTGTCTTTACCCTTCTCACATTTTATAGCCACAGCTACATTTATAAAGGCATTCATTATAAAAAAAAAATAAAAAATCTGATGTGATTCTTTTTTATTCAGGATTGTTAAAAAAAAAAAATACAGAATTACAGATTTTTGCAAACAGTGTTTGGGTATTTTTTAAAAACCGAGAAAAGCAAAAAAAAAAAAAAGAAGTTTGTTATGAAATGTTATGTTTGTAATGACTTTTTGTCTGACATATGATATTACATTATATTTATGTTAATGAAACCTACATATGGTGATGTCATACAAACCTGGGATCAGTACAACAGAAAACATGGCAGGAATCTGAGGTTTGATCCCCCTGACACTGTGAGCTGTGTTGCCGTTAGGTTTGGCATAAAAAACTGCATGTTAAGTTTATGCATTACAAAACTCAAAAATTCACAACATTAACCACATTTTACAAGGAAAACAACCATTGTGCAGTCCCCATTTTTGTGGGCTGTTTAGTCATCATGCTCTGTTGTTCTGCTCGCGCACAGTGAGGACATCACAACCAAATTATCCTATCCTTTCCAGAGTTTTCATCTCTGTACAAGATATATATATATATATATATATATAAAAGATGATGAGACAGTGCTTCTCTCTTGACAGGTGATTGTACCCTCCTTCAGAAATCTCTTCATCCCAGTATTTCTCAATTGCTGGCTCGCCAAACATGCTCTGGAGAACATGATAGTGAGTGAAGCACTGTGTTTCCCTGTTGGGTTTAAGCATCGCTTTCATCTTAACATCGCTGTTGTGTTATTTTGTTGGCATGCAGTTGCCCCTCTCTGTCTCCCACCTTTATTTTATACACTCTGCCATGAAGGTAAATCTGTCAGAAAACATTTAGGCTGATGTCTTCATGAAATCCAGCTTCTTTAAAGTTAATTAACTATCCTCCATTTCACCTCATTATGCAGTTCTTTTTAATATTTGATATGTGTGTTTGGCATCCATCCGCCAGATTTTGTCATTGTAAACGTTTTCATCTTGTTTGTTGTTGTCACAGTTTATTATCTCCTATCTGGCTGTGTGTTTTTCTGCAGAATGATCTCCACAGGGCCATCCAGCGCACACACTCGGCCATGTTTAACCAGGTGGTGATACTCATCAGTACACTGGTCTGTCTCATGTTTACATGGTGGGTACCCTCACTGCTGACCATACCCTGAGAGAGGGAAGGGGGGGGGTACAAGTAAAGAAAGGAGACATAATTACATAAGTAGAGGTTGAGCAGGCGGACAGGGGTGCTTTCACAGAGTGAGGAAGAGAAAAGAATGAGATGTGCAAGCAGCAGTCTGATGAATGCATAAAAATTAAATAGAAAAAAACTACACCTCCTGCAGCTACAAAGGCAGGAGGCTGAGAGAGGTAATTGGTGACTGTGAGAAGGAGATAGTGCTCTGAAATGACAACTGGCAACTGCTTCAGTGCTGTTGAGGATGTGTTAGCTTGCTGTGTATCTGGCACGAAAGCCGGAGCTAATCCAGAAGATCCTCCACACACTGCGAATTAAGCTCTCTGACCATTTCAGGGTGACATTTGCTTTGATTCCTTAAAGATTACGTTAGTGCGCGCAGCTCAGGCATGCATCCACCCCCATCTCCACACATACCAAGTCACACTTTCACTGTGAAAAAACAGCTCTCCATGGAAGATGGTCCCCACAGGCACCTACACTTCACCTATCATGTAAAGCTTCTTTCTCACTGATGCTCACTTCCATTTGTTACCTTTTCCATCATCAGCATCTGTGGAATTCAACACCTGGAACGAGCGGGCAACAACCTGACTCTGTTTGACTCGCTCTACTTCTGCGTGGTCACCTTCTCCACGGTGGGTTTTGGAGACGTCACCCCTCAGATCTGGCCCTCGCAGCTCCTGGTGGTCATCATGATCTTCGTGGCGCTGATTGTGCTTCCTATCCAGGTGAGAATGGTCATAAACATTTACACAGCTAATACAATGATGGTCCAAAATGCACCTGTTATAGCTACATACCTATGTTATATTTGAAAATTAAATACATTTATCCAGCTGTAACCTGATGGGAAACAGCAAATGAAGATTAAAATATGGATCAAACTTAGTAATAATGACAGAGCTTGTGTAATGAGTTAATATGTAACCAGGACTTCCTTTTTTATATAGATATATAAGTCAATCAGATATGCGCTGTGATATGTGCTGAATGAATGTGGAAATGAAACAGACAGTTCTTAGTTTCCATGGTAACTGACTTAGAGTTGAAGTTATCTACTGTCTGTCTAGTTTCTCTCATCTCAGATTACCACGCTAATTTCCATAATCCCTCACCATAATACATGTTCGGCTCTTGTTGTGTTCGCTAGCATTATGCAGCGCTAGTGCTAACCATGCTATTTCTTTACTATATTGACTACAGCTAGCATCTAAAACTAGCTCGCTCAGACTAAATATAAAGGGAACTGATACACACAGGCTGTGCTCGTTAATTGTACAGTTGCTGCTCAGCCAGCACCTCTGGGTTCCTTTCAAAATGAACAGATGGCACATCTTTTGAAATGTTCTTTTAGATGTGCTCATGAACACTAATAATTCCTCCATTCCCCCCCTCACACAATAATGTGATGACTCATTGCATCCCACATAGATTTACAGCACTATTTTTTGCTCGGAGAGCCACAACACTGTCTTCCAAACTCACTCAATTCCCTAAATTCCTCTCCTGTCATTTCGCTGCTCCACAGAGGAACCTCATGACAGAGTTACACAATGTGTTTACACACACACACACACACACACACACACACACACACACACACACTCACACACACATACACTATTTGTACAGGGAGTCAGGGACCTATAAAAAAACACCTTGACAAATGCATCAGTTCCACTGTTTCCTAGTAGCTGTTCTTCATATATGTGTAAACTCTTCATCCCTGAGGTAGCTGCTATAGCTGTTTGTCTCCCGAGGGCGTGGAGGTGCTAATAGGACAAATTTAGAGATGGCCTCTTTAGGTAATTTCACACACAGTAGTCACAATGTCGCTCCAAGTCAGTGGTAATTTTTCTTTTATGTGGTGTCACATAAGCAGACATACTGTACTGTAGGTGTAGGGCAGCATCCTACGCATGCATGCTCAAGCTCTCACTCTTTTGTTTGTCAGCTGGCTGCAAATATCTTTCACTAAAAACAAAACAACACAAAAAACACACACGCATCCATACTTTATCTAAACTTGCGCTCATAACAAAATGGCGCTCCCTTCATCACTGACATGGTTACCATGTGTCATCCCCTCCAGTCCCTCTCCCCATCTTTCATCCATAAATACCCCTTGACATTTAGAAACTAGCCCACCCCTCCAAGCCCCCACTGCATCCCCACCCCTTCACCCCTCCACCCCGTGTGTCCGTCTGTCTGACTCTAAGTCCTGGCTGCACAGGGGAGCCGCAGAGCACATCAGGATTCAGCCACAGTTCCTCTCTTATTGCCGCCTCTATTGGTTTTCCTGTACCTGTCCACGGCACGCTACAGGAAATGCACCTCTTAGCAATTCATTTAGCCTTAAAAGGTATTGATTTCAAAATGAGATAAAAAGCCCGGCCATTTTGGTCATTTCTTTTGTTTACAGTGCAGCCTGACCAATTTCTTGACACAAATCTTTTCCTTGATTATGTACACCAGTAACAAATAAATAACACATTTTTGCATAGATGTGCATGGCGTTTGCAGACTTTAATAAGCTGATATCATGTAAACACAAACAATATCTGTGGTAAAATGATTAGTTCCCAAAGAAAGTAAGGACACAAATACAATGTACCTATTAGGTTCCAATTGATGTGATCAAGGTGTGTATTTAGAGTCATTATCAGCCATCCACTGCAAATGTTGCTGCTCAGGAGCAGGGGGCCCTCATCACAACAGCCTGAGGGACTAGTATTGATTTCATATCACTCAGATTCACACAAGATTCTTGTGTGTTATGATCAATAATAAGCTGAGCAGCACTTTGGATACGTTTTTTGGGGGGACAGCACTTTTCTTACTTACACACAGGGAGGTAAAGTTGCATCATCGTGGTTCTTGCTGGACTAGGGCAAAAGTGAAAAAGAGGACAAAGAATAGGAGCAATGCAGCAGGTGGACAATGGATCCCATACATTAAATATGTGTATAGTTAATTAAATATCCACACACCCACAAATGTCAAAAATTGTACATTGTAAAAATGTTGCACTAGTGTGACCAATGGCAAATATCATGTTTGAGAGACATCAGGGCAGGGTAGGTAATAGGTGACACCTAGGCACAAGATGAGAGGTGATTTTCAAAATAAAACAGGAAGCAGGTAACACATCACTGAATAAGAGCACAGAAACACTGTCAGAGAGTTCCAGGTTACCACGGTAACTTACACAAAGTTTAAATGAGGTCTTTCTGGAACAGAAAAAAAAGCTTCCCCCATCTCAGGTTAACAGTGAGCCTTCACCATCATAATAACACTACTTCACAGTTCAGTAGCCTCAAAGAAGACTTAACACCAACTGAGCCATGCCTTGCAAAAATAATTGGGCTCGTCATAGCCACCACAGGGCAGCTGGCAGCGCCCTAAAACGTTCCCACAGTGGTCTGAAAATGGGAACCGAGGCTAATTAAACAAACAGAAAAAGATACACACGCTGTGCTCATTAAATGTACACACATATTGTGAACATTAATGCGTTAATCTGTATAACAATCATTGTTCATCCAGTGCACTTAGTGGGTCTGCCCCTGCTCCCCTCCATTAACTGAAGATGGGGAGAGAAGGCCAAAATGTGAGTGGTGTTAAAGAATGAGGTGCAGGTACTCCCAGGGATTTCTTTTCTTGCTGTAGATAGGGTCATGTTAGCACCCAATCCATCCCATTCACATTAGAAGATGTCTGCTCAGGCCTACTATCCATTATCTGCTTTCCCTTGTTAATCTCTGCTATCACATTCAGCCTCCAACCTGAACCAAATCTCCACTTATCATAATTACCCCAAACACTCTCCCTAATCAAATGGAAACGCTATACAGTACAAGGCATTGTTTTCTTTTCATATACCACCTGGCTCCTCCTTGTATTCCAGCTAACTTAATCCACTTTCCATCTGTTAAATGTGATGGATGTCATCCTGAATGTAGTTTGAGCAGCTGGCCTTTCTGTGGATGGAACGTCAGAAGTCTGGAGGGAACTACAGCCGCTACAGGGCACAGACAGAGAAACACGTGGTGCTGTGTGTCAGCTGTCTCAAGATCGACTTGCTCATGGACTTCCTCAATGAGTTCTTTGCTCACCCCCGCCTGCAGGTGTGTTCAAATGGTTTGCTGGTGGGGGGGATCTTGTATGTGTGTTTGTAATAATCCTCAGCAGGAGTTGGAGCAGCTGAGGTTAAAGCAGGAGGATTAATTTGGCAATAGCAAGGATCAGACTGATGTCTTATTCATGTTGGAGCAGTGTGTGTGTGTGTGTGTTTGCCAAGGGTGCCTCCATGTGTGCGTGTTTACTTGTTTGCCAAGAGATTATTTTGGTTTGTCTGCACTGTAAGGTGGCTAAAGGTTTAGGATGTGCCTGTGGTCCTTTCCGTCCTGTCTGTACAGTTTAAAAAGCATATGACATATTAATATTTGGTGCATTGTATTGCTGATTTCTTTCTTATAGGACTACTATGTGGTGATCCTGTGCCCAGCAGAGATGGATGTCCAGGTTAGGAGGGTTCTCCACGTCCCTCTGTGGGCCCAGAGAGTCATCTACCTCCAGGGTTCTGCTCTCAAAGACCAAGACCTGATGAGAGCCAAGTGAGTGGCCATGGACAAATCCATTATCACCACATAATTCTGCAACAATCATGGCCACACATGTAGAAGATCATAATTAATTCCCCCTGGCCTTGACGTATCAGCTGTAATTACATTTTGAATCATGTTGCTTATTGTTTGGCCCTTGGCTTCTTATAATACAGACGCAGCACCTTAGGCTAGCTTAGCTCTGAAAGAAAGCCTGTTTGTTAAATCTCCCCGTCTCCTCGCCTCCTAACTATCTCCTCTTTAAACGGCGTGGGCTTGAAAGACACATTGGTACATTTGTTGTTCTATTGTCCTACTTTTTCCCTTTTTGTCCTCTCCCTCAATAACATGACAACACCCTCCTCTGTGTGTCTCATGGCTTCCCTAATTCTCTTTCTTTCTCTCTCTCTCTTTCACTCTATCTGTGTCTCGCTCCCATGGCTACATGGCTGCACTAACTGCCTGCAGGATGGACGATGCTGAGGCCTGCTTTATCCTCAGTAACCGGTTTGAAGTGGACCGCATTGCCGCTGTACGTTCCTCACTGCTTTGCTTCTATTGCCATGACTCCTCAGACTGTGAAACATCCACACTTAATCCAAATAAAATTGTATTATGTTTTCATTTAAAATGTATTTTTATATAGCAACTCTTTGCCCTGGCTGAAGTGCATGTCTTTTATTTGCCTGTTTCAAATGGAGAGTGAGAAAATACGGGAGTATGGATGACTATAAAACTGGTCGCTGAGATATTAAATCAGATTTACAACAAACAAAAATGACGACAGCATAAATAGAATGATGAATGCTTGGCTCTATGGTTGCAGAGGGTGCTCAGTGCGCTGAGCATCACAGAGTTGTGTGCAGTCAGTAAACACCATATCCATGTCTGTCTTGTATTACACTGAAATTTGGCAAGATCATTGTGATGTTCAAAGCAATGACTGGTTTAGGAGGATTACCTAACAATATTTACGTCTCTGTCTGTGATTATCTCAGGATCATCAGACAATCCTTCGAGCCTGGGCGGTGAAAGACTTCGCTCCGAACTGCCCGCTGTACGTCCAAATTCTCAAGCCGGAGAACAAGTTCCATGTCAAATTTGCAGGTGGGCAGTGAGTGTGAAATCAAATACACTGCCAGCAATTTTTAAGGTGTCAGCTGAATGTGTGTGTGTGTGTGAGTGTGTGTGTCATTTGCTGTAGGAAGTAATGGAGTGACACCTACTAAAATATACATCTTCCTGGTCCAATCTGACAGGAGATTGTGACTGGAGTTGTGCTGCCATGAGACACAGCAGTGTAAAGGGTGGGTGATTATGTAAGCATTTTTATTTTGCTAGTGAAGGGTTGCATTATGTTCACACTGCAAACGGAGCCATCATGCCTGCACTAGAATTCCGGCATGTGTCATCAGCTGCCATGTCCCATTTTCTACCTGAGTTTGTCTGCCTGATTCATGAGCCTGTCTCTTCTATCAGCTTGTGCAGCAGCAGCAGGGCTCTCTGTCCTCCCGGCTCTGAAGAAGAAGTGCTGGACAGATTGGCTCAGCTTGGCTGTGAGCCCTCTGAGGGCTTCTGTGAGTTTTTCATTGCCTTTTGGAGAGCATCCCTTCTTCTCCTGCTTAAACCTCAGACACCAGTCAATCAACTGAGAGTGAAAGAAGAGGACCACAACTCTCTCTCTCTCTCTCTCTCTCTGCCTACAGCCCTTGAGAACATCAAACTCAATTCTAGCTTGCCGCCCTCATCCCAGCTGTCTCTATCAATGATTAACGCTTTACTTTGCTACCTTGGCAAAGATAATCCCCTTCTTTTGATGAGTTCTGCCGGTTGCGCTTATAACCTGCAGACGAGCACTCCCCTCAAGCGATCCTCCTGCAGAGCTGTTTAAGCATCACACCGCAACAGACACGCTGTGGCCTTTGTTATTAACAAGGAGGGAATTGTTAGGTGAAAGAAATTCATGTTTCTCTATTATCACAGCCTTTTTACAGTTTGTGTGTGGCAGGGAGCTCTGTGGGATCAGTCCCATGTTCCTGTACTGACAGTCTGAGGGCTATATAACATGTATGTGAATTGTATGTTAGTTCAACATTTGACATGCTAAAATATCTGTGGATATGAAACAGGTATGCGCTTTTAGCAGTTAATCAGCGTGCCAGTGTGCAGTGACATGGGCATTACTGTAAGTACAGATGCCATGTTGTGACACTACTTGGAATACGCTCACTAAGTGATGGTGTGGGAGGCATTAATGAGCAAGAGATCTGCGAAACATATCCTAATAAGAGCTCAGCGTTCATCAGAACTGATGCAGCTGTCAGTGTGGTGCAGGAAACCCTGAGAAACAGAACAGTGTCCATTGATTGTTTTCTTCCAGCTAATGTTTTGAACTACAATAGCCAGCTTATCGTAGCCACGTGAGGCTGATGCACTTGCAATGACGGATTTAATTAGCTCAACCTGTGGTCATGTGGTCAGGCACACTTTTTTACAGACGTTTTACAGACTAAGCTGCAGACACAGTATTACACATGTATTACCAGTGTGTAATAGAAAGCAACACATAGTCTGAAGAGAAGAGGCAAAAAACAGAGATCTTCTACAACAAATGAAAAGGTGTGTGTGTGTGTTGGGTTGGTAATTGGTTTCTCTCCTGGTCTGGACCCAGGCACCTAAAGGATGAAGGGGAAGGATGGGCAGAAAATAGAAGACAATAGGAAGCAAAGGGATCACAGTGAGAAGGATGACACTGGACGTCGGGAAAAAAGATTCTAGTGTGTTGCTGCCATGCTTTGGGATTTTTACAGATATGAGAATGCGCAGCAATTATAATTGCTATTCCTCCGTGGATGCAACATTTTTTTGTCTTTTGGCTCTTTCTTGCCCGTTTCTCTGTAAAAGCTTCAGCTTTGAAATTCACAGGCTGAATAGCAAGAGGTTTCTGTGTGTTTGTGCATGAGCTGCATGGTGATGTGCTGCTCTGAGCAAAAGAACATTGTTACTTCAACAAAATATTCACAATCAGCAATTTTAATTATGATGTTTCCTGTCACCTGTTCAGCCTCAGGCAAACACACACGCACGCCTCCAAATCTGTCTTGACATCCCGGCCTCTTGTTTCTCTTCTGCTCTAATGTTTGTCACCAATTAGAGCACCACATTTTGCTTCTGAGACTGAACCAAGCAAGGCAGCCCTACAGTATATGCCTGTGCGCTCATTATTGAAGCTAATGCAATCAGGAATTACACAGCAGGGGCAATGGATGCTCCCTGAGCCCGATCCGCTGATTGGCTAACCGCAAACATTAATCGTCCTGTTTGTTTTTCCTTTCAAAGAGCAGGCTGTTTGTCAACAGGTGAGGGCAGGCAGGGCCATGTTAATTGCTCGATGATGTGGGTGAAAGGTGGTTCAATAAGGCAGAGAGGGAAGCACTGGTATGTTTCTTGGTTGTCATTTCCACTTTTCAACCAGAGCAGTGCCATAAAATTGATCCCACCTGAGTAAACAGTGAAAGGCATGGTCAGGAGTTTCTTTTCACAGCTGCCTGTTTAATACAGCTGACAAAGATCAAGTGACATTTAGACAACATCAGATTTGACATTTGATGTCCGTTGCCTGAAGCATCTTCTCCCTAAAAATGCTGCTCGGCCATTTAGTAGTGATCAAAGTGCCATAAAGTGCCACAAAAATGTAAATGTCTAATTGTAATGTCCCTTTACAGAAATTAGTGTGCGGATCAGTTCCCGGGGATGCACGATATTATCGGTATCGGCAGATATAACGACGAATTTCTCAAGACGAAATATTGTTTCTCAGATATCTGTAGAAGCATTGGAAGTTGTCCATGTGTTAGTGTGTGTATAAAAGGGACAAGGATGTCTGCTGTATGGAAGTCTTTAGTGTCAGAAACTGCTCAGAATTGGCTACAAGTTAAATTACCAAATTTAGTTTGTGAAACTTACTATAGGGAAAGCTTGATTTTGTAATATCATCAATCATATGTGAATTAAATTAAATTAAATTAACAAACCTTTATTATTGGCTCAGTGGTATAATACCACTGAGCCACTGCTGCCCACCCACAATGGGGAAATTGCTTAAGGCAGCCCAGCAAAGAGCGCCATACACCAGTGAGTACACTGGAGGCTATGCAGGTAAAGTGCCTTGCCCAAGGACACACAACAGAACGTATATAGCA